>NC_072471.1:1903267-1955767 GCF_027596085.1 Anoplopoma fimbria | reverse complement strand
GCTATATACAGTGTTAGTTTGTTTCTGTACTTTTGCTCTGGTTTATGCTCTTAGATGCTTGTTTAAGAAAGGAGATGCACTTATGACTTCTGGTGACTAGTAGTTCTCTTGAATACCTATGTTGAATACACTTCCTGTAAGTCGCTTTGGATAAAAGCGTCTGCTAAATGACTGTAATGTAATGTAATGTAATGTAATGTAATGTAATGTAATGAAAGTCATTTTTTCAGCCACAATTCTGAATATTAATTTGTTGCAGCTTCTCAGTTTTGTTTATCTGTTTTTTTTCTGTGTTTAAATAGAATTGAAAACTGCATTTATTTGGGTTTTGGACTGTTGGTGTGGAAAAAAAGCTTTATTGATGAATTTTAAAACTCATTTCTTTGTATTTAAAGACATCTAATGTACCAAACAATCAAAAAAAATGTTGTACATGTTTAACTGATAATGACAGGACTAGTCAATTGAGTTCCATAAAAAATGAATTTACATTTTCACAGAAGAAAGACATGCGTACCTGGTTTGTAGTTTTGTTAATCAGCATCCTACTTGCATGAATCTGAAAAAAATACAATATAATACTTAAATAATATTAAAAACTAGAGTAAAAACTTTAAAATCATTAAATCTGACAGAAGAAACTTTAGATTGAGGCCATATTGTTACCAATATATTTGCCACAAGTAACACACTGAGATGAGGGAGCAGAGAACTGATAAAGATGCTTTAGACTTCTTCAATTCATTTTTTATTTAATTGTATTCAAATGTAAATAATAAAATAACAAATGCAATGCTTTGATGATTCATGCATTTTAGTTTTAGAATATTATTTTGCCTATTCATGTATTAGAACTGGGGGAAAAGCATTGAATGTGTAATCTGCATTCAAGTTATTCCATTTAATTTGAGATTCATAAACATAATTTCAAAGTTAATTTAACTTGAAAACCTAGTTGCATGTTTATCTTCAAATACAGAACAATTTAATTGAAAATAATTGATTTTTTTTTTAATTTATCTCCAAAATGAATTCAAGTAATCTCAGATCAGTGATGAAGATCTTCAAAAAGACAGTAAGTGGACCTTGAGTTGCGTTTATGCAGTTTAAGTGTATTATTATTTTATAAATATACGTGAAAGAGTCAAACCTGGCAACCACCCTGTCCGCTCTTAAATCTCTCCGGGTAGCAACTTGACTTCTTTATTTCATTGTATTGACTGAATTAATGTGAATTAGATGTTAAAAAATATATATTGACATTAAATACATTTTCTAATTTCCCCAAATGAATAATTTGACCACATTTTACACGTAAAATACGAGAGATTTGTTAAAACTTTAATAGTTCCGCCTTCGTTTCGGTCGGACCGCTATTAGCGACGGACCAAGCTGCAGAAATCCAAACACATTTCAACACTGACTGAGAATATTGAGACAAAGCATGGCGGACAAACCAGTGAGGGTGTAAGTGTGACTTTATAATGACTTTAATGTTTGATATGTGAAGTTTTAATGTGTTTTTATTTTAATGAATAATAAACTATTCGCTATAATGTTTGCATAATAAACACAATGCTGCAGGGCTGATCAACATATCCAGGATGTGATTGAGGCTCTGCAGAAATGTGACGTCACTCAATGTAATTGAAAGTCATTTTTAATATTGTATTAATTTGTTGCAGCTTCTCAGTTTTGTTTATCTGTTGTTGTTTTTTTCTGTGTTTAAATAGAATTGAAAACTGCATTTATTTGGGTTTTGGACTGTTGGTGTGGGAAAAAAAGCTTTATTGATACATTTTAAAACCCATTTCTTTGTATTTAAAGACATCTAATGTACCAAACAATCCAAAAATAAATGTTGTACATGTTTAACTGATAATGACAGGACTAGTCAATTGAGTTCCATAAAAAATGAATTTACATTTTCACAGAAGAAAGACATGCGTACCTGATTTGTAGTTTTGTTAATCAGCATCCTACTTGCATGAATCTGAAAAAAATACAATATAATACTTAAATAATATTAAAAACTAGAGTAAAAACTTTAAAATCATTAAATCTGACAGAAGAAACTTTAGATTGAGGCCATATTGTTACCAATATATTTGCCACAAGTAACACACTGAGATGAGGGAGCAGAGAACTGATATTAACTGTTTACATCATTTAATGTTGCTCTTTAACATTAATATAAACATCATAAAAGCTGATATGGAAGCATAAACTAGTGACTGGAACACTCTGCATGCTTATAACCTCTCCCAGTGTAGCAGCAGTGTGACAGGTTCTAATGGGACAATAGAAATGTGGGAGTTTAAATAGGATTGTTTACATTTTTTCCAAAATTGCTGATGTAAACAACACGTATTTGGCAGCCGAATTGAAAATATATCTTTAAAAATTGCATGTATATGTTTACAAACAAACAAAACACCATAAAATAGTTCTTATGCTGTGAAGAAAAACTGTTCTGGGAAGCAATCTGTACACCCTCACCTCCTCTGTCCTTACACCCTCACATCCTCTGTCCTTCCCTCACATCCTCTGTCCTTACACCCTCACATCCTCTGTCCTTACACCCTCACATCCTCTGTCCTTACACCCTCACATCCTCTGTCCTTACACCCTCACACCCTCCTCTCTGTCCTTACACCCTCACATCCTCTGTCCTTACACCCCTCACATCCTCTGTCCTTACACCCTCACATCCTCTGTCCTTACACCCTCACCTCCTCTGTCCTTACACCCTCACCTCCTCTGTCCTTACACCCTCACCCCTCCTCTGTCCTTACACCACCTCACACCCTCCTCTGTCCTTACACCCTCACATCCTCTGTCCTTACACCCTCACATCCTCTGTCCTTACACCCTCACATCCTCTGTCCTTACACCCTCACATCCTCTGTCCTTACACCCTCACCTCCTCTGTCCTTACACCTCACATCCTCTGTCCTTAGTCCTTACACCCTCACATCCTCTGTCCTTACACCCTCACATCCTCTGTCCTTAGACCCTCACATCCTCTGTCCTTAGACCCTCACATCCTCTGTCCTTACACCCTCACCTCCTCTGTCCTTAGACCCTCACATCCTCTGTCCTTACACCCTCACCTCCTCTGTCCTTACACCCTCACATCCTCTGTCCTTAGACCCTCACATCCTCTGTCCTTCCCCTCACATCCTCTGTCCTTAGACCCTCACCTCCTCTGTCCTTACACCCTCACATCCTCTGTCCTTAGACCCTCACATCCTCTGTCCTTAGACCCTCACATCCTCTGTCCTTAGACCCTCACATCCTCTGTCCTTCCCTCACATTCACAGGAAAAACTCCCCTAAAAAACCCCTTTAACAGGGAGAAAAAAGGAAGAAACCTCTGGGAGAACGACAGAGGAGGGATCCTTCTCCAGGATGGACAGAAGTCAACAGATGTCATGTGTACAGAATGAACAGCATAACAGATTTAATGCTTCTTTAAAGGATTATTCTGTTTATTTAAGTCGAGTGGAGCGACTGCGTATTTGTTGTGAATTACTGTTCACGTGTTTTAAGAGTAATAAAGTTGTGTCTGTTTGCAGCTTGGCGTGTGGAGACGTTGGAGGCCGGCTGAACGCTCTGTTCAACAGAGTCCAGACCATCCAGAAGAAGACGGGCCAGTTTGATGTGAGCCGGCGTGAGAATCTAGTTATAAAGTCACAGAAACATAATGAATCTGATTCTGATGTTTGGTTGTTGTTTCCTCGCAGCTCTTGCTGTGTGTCGGGGAGTTTTTCGGGACGACGCCGGAGGCCGAAGCCGAGTGGCAGCAGTACAAAACCGGAGCCAAGAAAGGTACAAACATCTGGATGACCAGCTGTTTGACCTGTTTCCACTGTGTCAACCTGTCCAGGAACCACTTTAAGGACTCAGAAACTTAAAGCTTTGTTTGAACGCACGCTACACGTTTTAATTAACCTTCCTGCAACTTTTCTGTGCACATTGTTGTTTGTGTTGCACCAAAGTTTGAGTCCGTCGTTAGTTTGTTTCAGTGTTTTTTTGCTTTAAATGTTATTTCATCTGTAAAACAGGTAAAAGAAAGGTGAAGTACATGATTATAGTATTGTTTTTATGAGTAAAACACAATTGCAACCCTCAAAATCTACCAGCTGAAGAAAAAAAAGCATAATTTAATCATTAGAATATAAATATAAGAATAATTTAATGTATGTTTTTTGTTTACAGTGTTTTTGAGCAAAAAAAACATCCTTTTTTTCCATGACCTTTTCTGCATTACCTTAAATTAAATAAATACACAACCTCTTAATACCTGTCAGGTCTTAGCTTGTCCCAGAAGATTTATTTTATTTTATTAAAACTAAAGAAAACATGTGTGTATTTCACTTTGTTTAGCTCAAATATAACTATTTTGTCCCTCCTCAGCTCCCATCCACACGTACATCCTCGGAGCAGCGAGTCAGGAGACGGTGAAGAGTTTCCCCGGAGCCGACGGCTGCGAGCTGGCCGACAACATCACGTATCTGGGTAACAGTCATGAGGAGGAGGCCTCTGAACCCGGAGCTCTGGATTAACTGGAGTCTCATCGGTCATTAAACGTCTCTGTGTGTCTTTAGGTCGGCGTGGTGTGTTCACGGGCGTGTCCGGACTACAGATCGCCTACGTCAGCGGTCGGGAGGCGCAGCAGGAACCGGCCCCGGCTCACTGCTTCACCTCCAAAGACCTGTCGGCCCTCGTGGCCCCGCTGACCGGCAGCTCCAAGTTCAGAGGAGTCGACGTCCTGCTGACGTCACAGTGGCCCCGAGGAGTGTGGCAGTACGGGAACCCCCCGGTAACCGTTGCTTATATAGATGCTGTTATTGATGAACGAAATCTATTTCTTTTTATGTCGTATGGAAGTTCCATCTGTTACTTTACTGTTACATAAAGGAATATCCAATAACTTATAATAATAACTGAATTTAATCGCATTAAATCAAAATACTTAGTCGTATCAAAAGTGTTAAACCTACTTCAGCAATTGATTGATTTGATTTTGTTGCCCAAATTATATTTATTTATTTAATTTTAATTTTTTATTTTATTTTTATTTATTTTTTATTTTAAATGTAAAATAAAAAATTTTAAAAAATCAATGAATAAATAAAAATAAAATAGATAAATAAAATAAAATAAAAATATTCATCTATTGGTTAATTTATTAATTGTTATAGTAAAATTGGTTATAATAAATATATTTTTTAATACTAATGCATGAATAAAATGACATTTGAACGTCTACATTTCCATAACAGCTTTGCAAACTTCACCTGCTGAGGAAGACAGTGCGATGTGGTCAAAAGCTCCAGAACAGCAACACAAATGGATCATTGTGTCTCCTGTTGTTTAACTTTAAACCTCTGCTGCTGTCTCGTGTTTCAGGAGGTGAACACTAAGTTTTGTGGCAGCGGCTCCGTGGCCGACCTCGCCGACCACCTGAAGCCGAGATACCACTTTGCTGCTCTAGAGGGCGCTCACTACGAGAGACTCCCGTACAGGTAGACCGTCTCTCTGTTCACCTTAATGAGGGTCAGGAACAATAGCTTTCTGCTGAATGATGATTATTCACTGTGAGAATGTGAAAGCAGGACATTAATGGAGTATTTCTACATTTTTTTGTACTTTTACTGAAGTTCCACCTGCCGATTGACGTCTTAGTGATTTTCATAATTCCTCCTGAGTTATAATAAACAACCATTGTTGGTTTAAAACATTTTTTTATAGAATTACTGTTTTTAAATTTGAAATATCCAAGAATGAAATGTTAAATTTATGAGAGAAAAACTCAAATAATCTCAGAGATTAAAGTGTTAAATAATAATAAAAAATAAACAATATCTGAGATTTTATTCATTTATTTATTATTATTATTATTATTATTATTATTTTATATTCTGAATGGATCCAATTAACGGCAAAGGCTCTTCAAACTCTGGATGTTAATGATTTTTTTTTTTATTTTGACTTTGGGCTAAAATTGCAAGTATTCCATATTAATAATTGCAAAGGGAATCAAAGTGGTTACTTGACAAATTTTAATTATTTTTGTAAATTATTTAATTTATTTCTCATACTTTTGTGAATTTTTTCTCTTAATTTGTGAATTTTTTTCTCATAAATTAATTAAATAATAAATTAATCATAAAAATAAATAAATAATAATAATGAGTTCTTTCTGGGATTATACCCCCCCTCCCTCGGCTCTGTATTTATTTATTATTTATTTGAGCTACAGTGGCTCTAATACTCCATCATAGCGTTTGTTATCACAGAGCTGTTCATGTGTTTCAGGAATCATGTGATTCTCCAGGAAAACGCTCAACACGTCAGCCGCTTCATCGCCCTGGCAACCGTCAACAACCCCGCCAAGAAGAAGGTGTGTCTCACGCATCTACGTCGGCCTTGAACACACAGACGTGAAACACACATTTTTAGATTCATATCATAACATATAATATCTAATGCAATAAACTCTGCTTAGAAACCATAGAAGAAAAAGACGCTTCTCTTAACTGCAGAACCGGCTTGAGAACTCCTTCAGTGTCAGTTATCCAGTGATGGTCGTCTGTACGTTGATGTGTTCACTGCACACAGGAGCTGCTGATAAATCACTCGGCTTATTTTAATTGTGCTAATATGCCAAACTTAAACAAATGCAGGCTAAAAATAACAGGAAATGGCAATAAAATAAAACCATAGAGGACTTTAAAATCCTGCCATACAATGAGTGTCACCATCACATCCTGATCTGTCTGTCTGCCTGTCTGTCTGTCTGTCTGTCTGTCTGTCTGTCTGTCTGTCTGTCTGTCTGTCTGTCTGTCTGTCTGTCTGTCTGTCTGTCTGTCTGTCTGCCTGTCTGTCTGTCTGCAGTATTTGTACGCCTTCAACATCGTCCCCATGAAGTCCATGGATCCGTCAGAGTTGGTGAAGCAGCCTCAGGACGTGACGGAGAACCCCTACAGACGCTCCGCCAAAGACAAGAACAAACCCAAGACGGACTTCAGCACCACACAGGAGGAGGTACAGAGTGTTTATATTAGATAATGTGTCCTTTATTACATTTAAGACAACTTTATTACTGCACATTAACTGTTTTATTGGTCATTTATGATTGTTTTTTATCTTAATTATGTCTCTGCATCGGCCACTTATGTCCGGCCGGTCCTTTTATTGTGAAAGGGATATCTCAGAAACAACTAATTTCTTCAAATTTGGCACAAACGTTCACCTGAACTTTAGAATTTGATGCTGAAAAGTTTACCGAGAGCTCGCAAAACATGTTTTAGGCTATTCTTAAAAATGTCGTATACTTATTACGACACTTCCACAAATGTCTAAAGTACTTTCCGTGAAATGCATTTAAAAACACGAAAAAAAGAACCATAAAATGAAGTTAAATGTATCGTTTGAGCTTATTAGACATTAGTGGAAGTGTCGTAAGGTGCTAAACAAATAAACTTTCCTTTCCTAGGCTGAAGGAGATTAGGAAAGAAAGCATTCAAGTTGTTTTTCTTATCACCTAAAGATTTCTATAAGCTCTTATCATGGCTGCCACTTTCAAAATAAAATACTCTCTAAATGCTAAATGAGGCCATCTGATGCACTTTTATTTTGAAAAACCCCACCGTCTCTCTGTGTGTCCTTCCTGTCGTCCGCTCAGGAGCCGGCCCATCAGTTCTTCTTCGACCTGAGTAAGAAGCAGGGGGGGGTTCCGAGGCCGCGGCAGGAAGAGACATCCTGACGGAGACGGAGACGGACGAGGACGAGATCATCAGCCGCATGACGGAGGAGACGGGCACAAACAGCCCCGCAGACCACACCGTGACCAACCTACACCACCAACACCACCTACAACACCACCAACAACAATACAACACACCACCACCACACCACCACCAACACCAACACCACCACCACCAACACCACCACCAACAACCACCAACAACACCACCACCAACACCACAACACCACCAACAACACCACCACCAACACCAACAACACCACCAACACCAACACACCACCACCACACCACAACACCACCAACATCACCACCAACAACACCACCAACAACAATACCAACACACCAACAACATCAACAACACCACCACCACCAACAACACCAACAACCACCAACAACACCACCACACCACCAACAACACCAACAACAACACCACCAACAACACCACCAACATCACAAACATCACCAACAACACAACACACCACAACCAACAACACCACCACAACACCACCCAATACCAACAACAACACCACCAACAACACCAACACCACCACCAACACCAACACCACCACCACCAACAACACCACCAACACCACCAACACCAACAACACCAACACCACCAACACCACCAACAACACCAACAACACCACCACCACCAACAACACCACCACCAACACCACACACCAACAACACCAACAACACCACCACCAACAACACCACCTGACCTCTTAGGAGGAGACGGTGTAGTATTATGGTGTAGATCAACACCAAACCAACATTTTCAAATACCATACAACAAAACCAAAAAATAAACCACCATGATAAAAATAAATCATTAAGGAAAAAGACGCTTCTCATAACTGCAGAACCTGCTTGCAAATCATCATGTTTTTAAGTTTTCTTCAGTATCATATTAACCCAGTGATCCTATTTAGACTGTAGTTTCAAATATTATTAAAACAATAAGGAAATTAGAAGTTTGATCCTGGTAAAACCTTTTTTTCAGCTGAACTTGAGTCATAAACACAGGAGAGAAAACGATTTAGATTATTAAGATTAATATGAACACGTATTTTCTCTTCAGTCGTTTTTCTAAAAAATATATCTCTCTACCTTCAAAGCACTTTAATAAATGCTTAAAAAAACAGTGTCCGTTCAAAACGAGCCGAATTAACACACATTATTCAAACTAGAAACTACATATAAGCAGAACTTTGTATTGTGTTCACACTGGGAACTAAGTGAACTTAAAACAGTCAGTATGCATAAAACAAAAACACTTAATTTTGCTTCCTTCCTACTGAAAAATAATTTCATTTTCCTATTAAATGCGAGTTGATTTCCTGCCAATAACAGTAGAAAACTGTGTGCTATAAAGAATATGAAGACATTTATTTATGCGCTGCTATTTGTTTTATTTTAGATGAAATTGTTCCCGTAAACTTGTAACATTTTTTATTTATTTTTTATTCTTTCAGCTCAGCCGACCGGTCCGTGCTGGTTCTGTCTGGCGAGTCCTCAGGTGGAGAAGCACCTCGTCATCAGCATAGGAGAACACGTGAGTTCACTCCAACATAATTATGAATATTCATCCAGACACATGCAGCATTTTAGAGGTGCTCATGTGTTTTCTTGTCTTTAGTGTTACCTGGCTCTGGCCAAAGGCAGCCTGACGCCTCAGCACATGCTGATCCTCCCCATCGGTCACTACCAGTCGGTGGTGGAGCTGAGCTCTGAGGTTCTGGAGGAGATGGAGAAGTACAAGACGGCCCTGAAGAGCTTCTACAAGAGCCGAGGAGAGCGCTGTGTGCTGTTTGAGAGGAACTACAGGAGCCAACACCTGCAGCTGCAGGTAGACACACACACACACACACACACACACACTCAACCAGGAGTCACTGTCAGATATTATATATTTATAAAGTAAAGGAATATGTGTTCATTTTGGTGCTGAATATAAATCACACTACATTGTTTCACTTCACAATCTGGTGTTAAATAACCCTTTTTATGCAACTTATTCTTTTTAATTTAGAAAACATTCTCAGTTGTCAGTTTATTGGGTGTTTTTGGGAGCTGCAACTAATTTAATTATTTTTGCAGATAATAATTTAGTCAGAAAATTGTGAAATCATAAAAAAATATTGTTTTGTTGGACCAACAGTCCAAAACCCAAAAAGTATTTAATTTACTATAATGGATAACTAAAATAAATCATCAAATATTCACATTTAAGAAGCAGGATCCAGACTTTGTTTTGACTTTTTATGAAAATAGTTGCTGATCAGTTTTCTGTCGGTCCAGATATGTGGGGTAGATGTTAAATTAATATGCACTCAGCTGCCAGTTTATTAGTTTCAACTTATGTACTACAAATTAATGCATCCTACATTCAAATTAATTGTAATAATAATAAAGAAGATTTGAGACAAGCATCCTTAAAGAAAACTCGCCTCCGTCAGAAAAGGCAACTAAAAAACTAAACTGTCACAACCAGAAGATGTAAAAACAGATTATCGTCTGCTCCTTGAACACATCATGTGTGACGAACGCCTCCGTCAGAGAAAGCAGCCAGATCGAAGCTTATAATTATGATATTTCATCAGAAACATTTTATTCTACATGTTTTATTTAAAATTCTGCCCTGAATAAACTGGTTGTTTTAACCAGATTCTGTAAAAATCATTCAATTCTGAGCTCCTCCTAGCAACTATGAAGCCATGATTGTTTCATCTGAGACCAACGGTCATGTGACAAAAAAAATTGTGAAACTTTAACTGAACTTCTGCCTAAAAGGGTTAAAAGTCCTGATTTTGGAACACATCGGAGTATAAACTTTAGTTTATCATCTTTTTTGGACACTGGCCGCTGTTTCTATTATTTTGTCCACCCCGTGTTTGTCGCTGATGGCTCTTCGGAGGTTTGGGATTCATCTCGAGTGTTGAATCTGTCGTTGTTCAGGTCGTCCCGGTGCCGCTGGACCGCTGCACCACCGAGGACATCAAGGAGGCGTTCATGGTCCAGGCTCAGGAACAACAGATGGAGATGATGGAGATCCCTGAACACACCGACCTCAAACAGGTACACACACACACACACACACACACACACACACACACACACACACACACACACACACACAGACTGTAGGAGTTTATTTACACTATGCATCAGGCCAGAATTTTAAAGTTGGTTTAAATGTGTTTGCGTTCAGATTGCTCCTCCTGGGACACCGTACTTCTACGTGGAGCTGGACACGGGGGAGAAACTCTACTACCGCATCCAGAAACACTTCCCTCTGCAGTTTGGAAGGTAAGACAGTTTATCTCTACATCCACAGTTACTGATGAGTAGACATTTAAACACAAATACTTTTGCTCCTATTATTGAAAAACTTGTGTCACTGATACAATTTACAATCAGTTATTATGTCTTTTTAGCCTAAAATGACTCAATATTTCAGAAAACAATACCTCATTTTAATTCAAAAAGGTGTAAAATGACAATGGAATCTAGATTAATGTTAATGTAATTATGTTTTAAACTCCATTTGGACGTGATTAACATTCCAGTGGAGGTTAGAAATAATAGAAATAAGACGCTTCAGAACTTTTAATGGTGCTAATGTGACAAAATGTAAACAAACAGCAGCATACTGGAATCTTCCTGTGTTATCAATGTGTGTGTTCTTTAATATCCGTGTGTGTGTGTGTGTGTGTGTGTGTGTGTGTGTGTGTGTGTGTGTGTGTGTGTGTGTGTGTGTGTGTGTGTGTGTGTGTGTGTGTGTGTGTGTGTGTGTGTGTGTGTGTGTGTGTGTGTGTGTGTGTGTGTGTGTGTGTGTGTGTGGGTGTGGTTCTGGCCAGCGAGGCTCTGCTGAACATCCCGACTCGGGCCGACTGGAAGGAGTGTAAACAGAGCCGGGAGGAGGAGGAGGACAGCTGCAAGAAGCTCAGAGACGACTTCCAGCCGTACGACTTCGCCTGGGAGGACTAACACACACACACACACACACACACACACACACACACACACACACACACACACACACACACTTTCTACAGAATTTCCTACTTTTTATATTTTGAAAGAAAAGAAAGGTGGAAGGTGGAGATGGATGAGAAGAAAGACACCACTATCATTTTTCTGTACAGCAAATGGGAAGCTACCAGCAGCAGCTTAGCTTAGCATAAAGACTGTAAACGGGTGGAAACAGCTAGCCTGGCTCTGTCCAAAGTAGCAAAATCCACCTGCTTTGTTGCCTTTTAACAGAGCCAGGCTAGCTGTTCCCACCTGTTTACAGTCTTTATGCTAAGCTACGCTAACCAGCTCCAGCTATGTGTTTACAAGGCTGTTCTTTTTTATCCCTCCAAGAGTGTTGTTCCTTCTAGTCCCGCCCCTCTGTGCTGTGATTGGCTGATTATGTGACAGTAGCCATGTGCATTATGTGGATGAAAACATTTAAGTTTGTATTTTGTAAAAGATTTACAATTAAACTCTTATTTTGGGTTTTTCTTGTGTGATGTTATTTATTATAACCATGTAGTTTGTTTTTGTTAAAGATTTAGCATCAAATGAAAATATCGTGTTTATCATTTTAATATTACAGCTGGGAAATGTCGGACCAATTTTAATTACTTTATATACAGCTGAGTGGCTTAAAACTGTAATCCTATCATAATTTATGTGTTTAAATAATCTAAATCTGTAAATTACTGAATCTATCAATTATTTGATTGTAGTGTAGAAGAAGAATAAAGTAGCATACAATGTACTTAAATTCAGTATTTTTTTGTTTTACTTTTACTTTTTCAAATAGTTGTGTTCCACCACTGGACGATAGTATAATTCTGCATTAAAATAAATAGGAATTATCAATAAACTACAATTTAATGCGGGTGATGTAACAATAAAGCAGCAGGACAACGATGATGTTTGATAAACATGTCTAACGTTACAGAAACTCACAGCTCAGACAAACGATGTGGAATGAGCAGCATAACTTAATTTAATTTTATAAACAAAAATATGACAACTTTACTCACGAGAAATCTAGTTGTACTTCTACTCCTACATTTCAGAGGTAAATATTGTACTTTTTACTCCACTTCATTTGTCTGACAGCTTTAGATTGTAATTAATACATATTATAGAATATGATGCATTGCTGTAGATTAAACTACCCAACTGGATAATAAGGAGTTAAAATAAATACACATTAATGCAGAAGAATCATCAGATATAGTTAGTAAAACACTGACAGGGAACATTTTCCTGATCAATCAATACTTTTACTTTAAATACATTTTACTGGTATTACTTGCACACTTTTACTGAAATATATTTTCACTGTGTGGTACTAGTAATTTTATTATTATATTATTAACTATAAGATCTAAAAACTTCTTCCACCTCTACTCTATACAGAGCAAACTCTTAATGTAGACCCTTAATGCTTTGAAGATAAAATGTGTATTTTGCATCATATGAATGAGCAGAATAAAGTCAGAATGCGTCGTATAGGTCTAGGAAATAATTGAATGTTATTGCTGTATTTATAAAATAGTTTTATGTTTATTTAAATACACGAGGTTACAAAACGTTTACTTTTATTCCACAGCACAATAATCTGCAGGATTTAAAATGACCCTAAAGTGTCAGAAACTTTCTGAAGCTGTTCAAAAGTTGTAGTTGCAGGAAGCTCAGTCGGCCACTAGGGGGCGCTGTTATCAACATAATTCCTCACAGCGTTTTGTAATGTCTGTATTTTTCAATGAGTTAAGTCTGTGATGCTCTGAAGCTTATACAATAATAAAGAGCAGACCTCTGTTTTAACCTCCGGCAGAAAATGTTCCAAATGAAGCTTTGCCTCAGTGAAGTCTGAATCCAGAGACTGGGACGTTGTTTTTAGAGAAAATACATCTTTAAATGCAAACTTTAATGGCCACAAGCAAATCAGACGCTTCCCCAGAATGTTATTTGGATGGAGGCAGAAGTTAGTTGTGGGACGTAACTAAGTACATTTACTCAAGTTTTTTTGTTTTGCAAGTACAATTTTGACATTTGGAAAAGGTCAATTATAATTTTATCAAGATGCATTCAAATGTAATCTTGTAAAATGTAGCTTTTTGCAAGAAACATGAATAAATGCAATATCTGCAGCTTTAATATAGTTAATATATATATATCGTAAAAATGACCAAGTATTGTAAATATGTGGCGTTTTGGATAATGTAAAATACAACTCAACAACGTTTATAACATTGATTTAGTTGTTTTTCAGAGATTTCAATAATGAAAAGTACTTCTTCCACCTCTGATCCAAAAAAACCTTTGCACATAAATCAACTATTTTCACTTTTATGAGCTGTTTTTCATTATCTCTGCTCAGTGACGTCTGCGTACTCCTTACATGCTGGTACTCTGTCGTGTTGCCTTCGCGGTTTAATGGTACAATTTGATCTTTTTATTGTATTTTGGTAGTACCACTCCCAGGTGGACCTATATTGCTTTTCTTTATTTGGTTTTCATGCTTTGCCCAGTGATCCATCATTGTACTTCATTTTATTTGTGCCCCTTGCTTATAAATCTAGATATTATTATTGCTATTTATGAACACTAATGCCATCACCTCTCAAGTTTATGGTACATTTATTCCTGCACAGAACCATGACAACAACATCTATCTGTGTTGTTGGGTTTCGGAGTAGAAAAACAACCAAAAAGCAGCACCTCTTTCATTTTCTTTCAGTGAGCTGGATCAGAGGCAGGACTCTGACGGTGTCTCATGGAACCCGTTAGGATGATGGAGTGTCGTTCCAGGAGCAGCAAAGCACCTGGACCTTTTTGTTGCAGTTATTTCTCTGCATGACCTGCCTAAAAGGTCAGCGTTTGAAGTCCATCGCGTTCTGCACAGATTATTATTAGCTCATTATTCACAATCCTCCCCGATGCATTCATGAAGTTGCATTCGTTTGTCAGAGAATATAAAGGCTTCAAATAAACCTGAATATTTAAGTTTTTGAACATCTGTTTGGTGTTTTATGACAATTTCTGGGAGTTTTATATAAGAACCTTGAACTTGTATAAAGAAAATGAAAGCAGCAGAAGTGAGTTCTCCGTAGTGGTAACCAGCCTCTCACATGAACTCAATCACCTCCTCATCGACACCCATCATCCTCCAAATTAATTCATTTTTAATGATTTTAAACCGAATACTAACTACGTAAACATGGATGTTGTTAAAACATTTTATTCATACAATTGAACTGTCAATTCTTAGGTTGCTTTAGTCAAGTTTGCAGTCGTTCTACCATCACTTTGATTGGCAGAAGCTTGATGGATCGACCATTATGTTTATCTATTTCTGTCCTTTTTTAGCTAACTATTTCAACTTATTATTATTATTATTATTATTATTATTATTATTATTATTATTACTTATGCATTACTTTTTGTTTATTATTTTATTAGGTTAATCTGAATTAGTTGACTAAAACTAATCCATAAATTGTAGAAATAGTTAGCTAAGAGTAATGGATAAATAGTTGTAATTTACTGGCTAAAAACAATAGATAAATAGTTTAAATAGTTAGCTAAAAACAATAGATAAATAGTTTAAATAATTGGCTAAAAATAATGGTTAAATAATGGAAATATTTAGCCAATAGTAACCTAATGGGTAAATCGTTAAAACCGATTTAAGTAATGAAAATAAAATAAATTCAACTTTCAAATATATATTTATTGTTTGTAACAATCTATCCGTTACTTTAAGCTAACTGTTAGCTTTTCCTTTTAAAGGGTCTCTGGGAGGCTGGAGCCGATCCCAGCCGACTCAATATGTATATATATATTTTTTCAATCAAATAATGTTTTCTTTTCATCAACAATCTCTCCATGTACTCCATGGTGTCGTTCACTAGCGTTCATGTGACAGGAGTTCCACTGAATCACTGATCTTCACCTTTTTTAAGCTTGTGAAGCTGAATGAATTACTGATTATGATGATTATGATGATGATGATGATGATGATGATGATGATGGAGATGATGATGATGATGATGATGATGATGGAGATGATGATGATGATGATGTAGATCCTAAATGAAGCCACAGGACGTCTCTTTTAGCGCCCACACAGGATGCAGCCGGCTCAGATCAGCGTGCTGTGATCAGATTATTTCTTCTTCTTTCCCAGCGGAGCGTTTGTAGCGACAGTCAGACGAGTTCAGCCTGCAGCTCGTTGTGAACCAGAGTCTGGCTGCTATTTATTGGCTCATCTGGACTGGATTTTCCACCGGTTGATACATAAACTGATACAGGAGGCTGGCATTTGCTGGTCATTAAATTAAATATGACTTATTAATGTCCTGTCTGTGTTTCACCTTTTAAAGGTTTTATTGAGCTTTAACACAGACCTAAGATGACATTTTGTCTTGTTATAGCAGCAACAGTTCAGCCTTTGAATTTTATATATTTATATATTACATAAATAAACATTATATTTCTTTTTGTATCCAAACTTGAAGGTCTAAAGGCTTTTAATCCTTCTCCCGACTACCAGGAATAAATACTGAAGCTTTTACTTATTTTGTGTTATTTCTTTGATCTCTAATTAGTAGAATGATACTGGACTCTGCTTAGAAACATACTGCTGAAGACGCTCAAAGCCACAAACCTTATCGACGACTCATCTTCTGGCAAACTCAAATACATATCCAATAACGTTTCAAGAAGCCAGAACCTACTAACCGACCTCAGAGCACTTCAGTAAATGTTTCTTTCCATCTGTCTGCAGAAAAACATTAACAAAGTCTGAATACATCAAACTCTGATCTCGCTCTACAAAGTAACCTTGTAAGATAAAAGATGTTTTTTGATCTCAGGAACATCAGTGTGTTTTTATTATTCCTGTATCCACGGTTACAGTGTTTCTGACAGGTCTGGCTCCAGAGCCCCTCTAGAACATGCTGTCAGTGTATAATCCCATCAGACCTTCTTTTCTTAGATGAGTGTGTACATGTATTTTAAACGTCTGTGTTTTTCACATTCTTGCTGCGGTTTCCTTCGTGTCCGTTTTGTTTTTCTGTGATTCACTCTGAGCTGCTTTCCTTCCATTCGTTGCTAACACAAATAAATGTTTTTTTTGTCCCCATGTTAAGCTGCACTCTATTCCAGAGGCTTTAACCACCCTGGCAAGAAGAAAAACACCTGAATGCAAACACTCGTGCACCTTTTTCAAACATCCTGGTGTGTTTTCAGACTAAAAGCATCCTGTGACGGCATCTTATCAGCCTTTACAGTCGAACACTAAACCTGCAGCAACGCGTCGGAAAACAGTGCTGCTGCTTCTGATTACCCTCCTGCCAGTCCGGCTCTACAAGAACCTCTTTATGTAACCGCACCCCCACACCCCCCCTCCGTCCTCTGAAACCCATTCATCAGGATGGATGCAAGATGTGAGAGCATCAGCTCCGTGAAGCTCCGTCAAAAAGAAAACATTCTCCTTTGATTCCTCCTGTCACTTTCATTTCCCTGATATGTATAAAATTGAAAGTGAATTCTTACAGAGGAGCACCTCTCTTAACTTTGTGTTACCATGGATACGTATCTGAGGCATGTTATTAGATGAGGATGAAGATCATGTTTCAGACTTGTAATTATGACTCAGGTACATTCAGGGTTAATGGTTAAAGAGATGGTAGTTAAAGTATATTTAATTAAAGTCAATAACTGCATTTATGTACAATTTTGACATTCTTGTACTTTACTCAAGTATTTCCACTTGATGCTACTTCTACTTCACTATGTTTTTGACACTTTTAGATACTTTTTACATTTAAATAACACAACATGATATGTTTATATGTACTACTAACCCTCCTCGTAGTAAAGTATACAGAATTGGCTCCACATTGACATGTATTAAACTTTAAATATATTTGTTCATGTTAAAAACAGAACAATATGATATTCTATAATTCAGCACTATGAGTACTTTTACTTTTGATACTATAAGTATATTTTACAGAAGCTAATCACTGGGACCTTTAGCGTCTCTTTATCCCGGGTCTGAGGTCTGCGACAGGGAAACCACTTCCTGAATGCACACACACACACACACACACACACACACACACACACACACACACACACGGCACATAAACACACAAACAGTGGAAGTGCTTGTTTTGCACACATGTGACTTTTTATCTTCTATTTTTATGACTTCAAAATAAGATCCGAGCTGTGGAGGTTTTATTTTTTGGTGGAAAGATATAAAACACGAGACAAGGAGCTAGTGATTCAGTTTTGACTGTTTTTTACAGGAATTCATAACATTTCAAGATGCATACTTTAATGCAGTATTTTCATGAATCAAGAAAAACATATGTCATGTTTCTTTTTTATGTAAATTGTGAAATTTTATTAAACAATCTTATTTTAAAGGTCGATAGTTTCCCAGGTGATCTGGTGCTAATTGAGGGAAGAAAGTTCTGATATGATTATTTTAATTAAAGTGTGGTAAGTTGTGACTTCCAGAGAGCTGCGTCCTTTACTATAAAAGAGTAAATACTACTGACTAATAAGTCAACAACTTGTGCTCTTGAAACTTCTGATGCTTTATTTGTTTGTTTACATTTTATTGAACAAAAAAAAATAGAATGTATAAATTTAAAAACCATAACAACCATTGAGTTTTACCTGTCTAAATAAAGGTTAATATAATGAATGTAACTTTTGATCGTGAGCCTCATTTAGAAAAGAAGTAAACACACAGTGGTTGAAGAAGTACTCGGATCCTTTACTCAAGTAGAAGTATAAATACCACATAAATAATACTTCATTACAATAAAAAGTCCTGCAATCAAAATGTCGCTTAAGTAAAAGTACAGATGTGTTATCTATTATCATTTAAATGTACTAATTCTCAATATGCAGAATGGCTTCTTTCACTTCTTTATTAACATGTAATACTGTATTCTGTTTTTATCACTAAGGAGTACAAGTAAGAGTATTTTAGATCCTTTGTATGCTAGATTGTATTAGTGGTACAGTATAACTTAGTGTTTAAATGAATTAAATATGAAAAAGTACAATATTTACCTCTGAAATGTGTAGGAGTAGAAGTAAAAAGTAGCATTTTTTAGAACTGTACTTGAGTGAATGTACTTCCTTCTGTTCCACCAACGTAAACAGACCATAATAGTCGTTGTTTGTTAGCAGAGATGGACAGACGGCCTGAACGTATGCTTAATGAAGGGAAAGGAGGCGTTGGTGATGTATAGAAAGATAAAAGCCACTTAAATCCTCTGGAAACAGGATGAGGCTCCACCCGAGCCCATTTAACTGATGAAAGCTGCTCCATCATTTTAAAGCCACATTCATCCACACTTCCTGTCTTTTAACAATGCACTTCCTTTTTCTAAATCTCCTGCATTCAGCTCTCTGATAAATCTGCGTCCCCGTGGACAATGTGATTGATTTCAAAGCAGACAGGACGCTGGAATTTGTTGGAGGAAAGAAAAGGAAACAGTTGGGATAATAACACATTATTCACTCACGGTAGTTCGGATTTAAAGTACTTTTAGAGTGTTTCAGTTCATCTCACTACACTATGATATTAACTTACTATCCTTACCGATGTAAACATGCTAACACCAACATATAGGACCGTTGGGAACCCAATAAGATAAGATAAGAGATAAGATAAGATAATCCTTTATTAGTCCCGCAGACTTACAGAAGACGGTGCACAGATTCAGAGGTGCTGATTGGTTGGTTTGTCTGCCTTTGAACTGAGCTGTTCTCTTCATGTTCACAAAATACAAAACTTTCCTGATATGGGGTTTCCAAACACCTTTTCATTGATTCTTTATTCATACGGTTTGGTTTCTCCGTGGCTTTATCTCGGTTTATTAAGTGCAGTGTTGCCATATCTGATTATTTTCACTTTGAACCTGGGCGTCACACAGCAACATTCTTATGATGTTGTGTAACTCTGAAAGGCTTCACCTTATGAGCGGGTTCACATCTGGGACTCGAGGCCAGCGGGGGGGGGGGGGGGGGGGGCTCTGGGTTGAATTATCATAAAGATTCTTGTGTTTCTCCGTCCCCTCAGCTGTTTCACGTCAACTCCAGGGGTCACCTGAGTCTGCACTGATTTATGGATTCCCCCCCCCGCGGTCCTGTGTGATCCGGCGTGTGTTGCTGTGAGTCATGTGTTTTTACTGGTTACATTTGCACCAAATAAATCAGACAAAACACACATCTGAGGGGGGTTGTGATGTGGTTCTGGAGTGAAAGGATTTCAGGGGGACTTGTTGAACCTGTTGGGGACTTGGAGGCGCTTTCAAACTTATGAAGCTCTGATCCCAGAAGCTTCTCCTGCTTCTAACTGGGATAAGATGAGAGGCCGTATACGTAGAACAAACTTTATAGGAAAGAGGTTTTACTTGTTTGTTGTGGGTTTATCAGCACACGTTATGGTCCGTTATTCAGTTCCTTGCAGTACGACATGCAGCAGTTTGTATCTTCTGTATCTTGCTATAGCACATCAAGGTGTTTTTGCAGCTGAATTGAAAGTCATAAAGTCATCAATCATCCTGTCAGACACAGTTGAATCAGTCCAGCTACAGGGAGCTGGACTGATTTCATTATTTGAATGAAATTGCTGCCGCTGTGCCGTGATACTTAAATTCCATTTGTGCAATACTGTAAGAGATTTAAACCAATGAAGTTAGTTCGAAGAGGAAGTCATTGATCCTTTTCATCACCACCTCTCAGGGTCAGCGTGGTGTTCATTTAAGCCTCCATGCTCTGGGATTTCTTGTTCACAACTCAATTAATATGAAAATGATTGTAGCAATGACAGCGTTCCCCTTTCATTCCAGTCCAATCAAAGCCAGACAATCAAAGCCATTAGTAGCTCCTCGGTCGGGGATGTGCCGGAGGGAATCAAGGATCTACAGGACATCTTTGTTCTCTCCACTGTAAGTAGAAAAGGGGGAAATCCTGTTGAAGTGTTTTTCTTTTTCTAAAGTTACAACAAATGGTTAAAGATAAATCACAGAGAATCATCTGCTGGATCGTTACTGAGCTTCATAATGGGTTTCAGTTCATTGCTTTTCTGTCCACCCACACCATTTGCACTGTATGTAAATTGAACCTCTTAGTTTTAACAGTAGATGTTGCTGCCATCGTGAACAACTTCTTGAACTATGATGAAAACATTCATCTAGCTTTATTGCGTACATATGGTGGAACCAGCTTTGGAAAATGAGTACTTTTACACCTTAGTCAAGAGAAAGTATCATGGAATCAGTGATGTAATAGTATAATGTTAGATAATAGAAGACACTATGAAACTCCTACACTTCGTACACAGGCACATCGTGTTTTCTTGTCTAGAAACTCAAATCTTCTTGCCGTGTAACTGGTTGAAAACTACACATTCACTATGGTTCTGTATCTTTCCCATAATCCAAAAAAGTTTGGCCACCCCTGAGCTAAAGAGACAGATATACGTCTTTCAGGAGCTGGTGGAGACCAAAAACAGAGCTAAAAGAGAGAGAAAATATAAGAAGCATTACGTTACTCTGTAGATACTGGATGTGGAAATAAGCAGCAGTTTAACATGTTCAACATATAAACCCGAAAGGTTTTGACATATGACTTCACTCAAAACTACAAAGTTCTACCTCATGGAGGTTTTTGTTTCTCATGTACAACTTTAAATGGAAATCCAATGAAAAATGGTTTAGATATTTCAGTGTTTTTTCATTTCTTGAGCTGTTCTCCTCTACATGTTCAACCTTTGCTAAGAGTCTCCGTTGTTTTCTTCTAAAAGCAGCTGTGTCTCTTCACCAGAAAAAACATCCTGTTGCATAAGACGAGTTTCTCAATGTGCAAAGAGAAAAACAGCCACACATCATGTGAGGATACAACGAATAACCTTTATCTTTCTTTACAACATGTAGCAATATATATATTACAACAACATATAGAGTACATTTCATCTTTACAACAACAACAACAACACATCTGGGATGAGTCTCTTAAAGAAGCTTAACAAGCCATAGACCCCAATGTAAAGCAACATAAGTCGGGGTGCAACTGATCATAAAGAAATGTTTCTGAAGATGTGTATTCACATTGTTAATGTTATTTATATTAAACAAAATGCAATTTGAAATACAGTTAAATATTGAACATTAAATTGTTATTTTTTGTTATCACTCTCTCACCCTTTAATAGCAGAAGTGATACAAATTATGATTATATACACAATGTCAATAAGCACCGTCACTGCATCCTGTGCTTAAGTGTGATTTGTTTAAAGACATACAAACAAACCAGTTGTAGCAGAATAATAAGGTATGTAGCTACCAGGATGCATTCCATTTTTCATTTTACTCTGTGGAAGTTAAAGCAAAGAAATACTCAAATTCCAGCTCTTCAGACTGAATGTAAACTGAATATCTTTTAGCATTTGAACAGTTGACAGATGGACAAACGAAGGATTTTGATTTTGTAAACTTGTTTTTTGTGAAAATACTGAAACTTTTTCACAATTTTATTACAATTTTTAGAGCAAACGATTATTGATAATTGAGAAAATAACTCCCAGATTAAATGATAATTAAATGAATACACATTAGTTGCAGCTCTAGTACCTTTTTATTTTTAAGTATTGTGACTGCGCTGTAAAACATTTCTGTTTTATCTAAATCTGAAATGTAAAGAAATGTATTTAGATAGTCTGACAAACATGTTTTAACTCTTCATGAGGACCTGAAGACGTCAGATTAGACTGAAACAAGACCGGATCAGACCATGTCCAACTAAACAAGACCGGATCAGACCATGTCCAACTAAACAAGACCGGATCAGACCATGTCCAACTAAACAAGACTGGAACAGACGCAATCCAACTAAATCAGACCACAACTGATCAGGTCTAGCTGAACCAGGCTGGAACAAACCCAGTCCAGCTGGTCCAGACCTGAACAAAATAAGTCTAGGTAAACCAAAATGGAACAGGCCAGGTCCAAATGAACCAGACTGGAGTGGACCACTTCCAGCTGATTCAACTAGGAACCGACCAGGCCCAACTGAACTATAACGGAACAGTCCCAGTCCAGCTGAAGCAGACTGGAACACATCCGGTCCAGTCGAACCAGATCGGGGAAAAAAACAGGTCCAACTGAAACACACTGAAACAGAACAGGTCCAGCTGAACCAGAATGGAACAGTCCCAGATCCAACTGAAGCAGACTGAAGAACACCCAGTCCAATTGAACCAGACCGGAACAAACCATGTCCAACTGGGTCCCATCAGATGTCACATGATCAGCTCATGAGTCATAATGTGGAGAGGATCCAACCCGACAGCAGCAGGGTTCATGGGGATGAAAAACGGTTGTTGACACGTGAATCCGTTTCCTCCACAGCATGGCTCTCAGTGTTGACGACAGACGCTCGTATTCTAAATAAGTTAAATTAGAGCAAAGACTGAAATAAATGTGTTAGACAGCTGTGTGAAGCTCGAAGAAACAAACACCGCCAAGGAGTAGACGCTCCCTCTCTGGATCGGACCAAAGCAAACAAGCTGAAAGCATGACCGCACACCGATGACATCACGCCTTCCATCGCTGCTACAAACCAGCAGTCATGTTTTCTGTTGTCGTCCTTCAAAATCAAAAACAGACATGCGGGGAACGTTTCCAGTAATCATGACGCAGACGGGATGGGCAGATAGTTTTTCGGGGGCGGGTCCAGGTCCCTGGAGGGCTCGGAGAGTCGCGGACCCTGCAGGCGGGACAGCAGCGTGGTCCGGCGGACGCTGCTGCTGTCCGAGTCCTGCTGGCTGAACTTGCTCCTGAGCGGACGCCAGCACGGCAGGCTGCGGGCGAAGTCCGAGAGCAAGTGTCCACTGAAGACCATGTAGATCCAGGGGTTGCAGCAGCTGTTGAGGCTGGCCAGCAGGGCGGTGAGCGTCACCGTGGTGTTCTCAGAGTCTGGGGGAGTAAACACAAACACATGGCTTCATGTCAACAACAGTCTGAGGTGTTTACTCTGGAGGAGTCACTGACCCGCCTGCTCAGTGTTTACGCTCCCCTCCAGCTCCACTGAGCCTCTCCTGTAAACACGACATTTACATATTTGGATTTCTAGCATTGATGATTTCATCCTGTTAGCTGTCTTCCTGCCTGAAACACAGCCTCAGAAAAAAGATGTTTTTCAGCGTTGGCTTCGGTCTTGAATGATCATGAATCATGTTAATAGAGACATAAAATGTCAAAGACGCCCTTTTAAGTTCCTTGTTTTTAAACGAGTCAGCTGGAAACATTGAAAGTTAGCCAGAGACGTGTTTTCAATCAACTCATGGAGATACATTTAGCTCAGTTAGCTACGAACCAACAGCCGATCAAATCTTCCTGAGCTAGTTATTATTTCATCTCATCAATATGAATCTAAATCAAATTTGAAAACTTTTTTTGAGGCCGTTTGTGTCGACTGAAGTATCATGAATACTACGATAAACTCATTCTTTGTGTATTTCAAGGAACATTTTAAATGAAATGGCCAAATTAAATGATCCCTTGTTCCCCTGACAAACAATGGGGATCTGTGATTGGTCGACAGCTCTGTCTGGCTGCTGATTGGTCGCCTCCCCCTCTCACTGAACACAGTCATTCCAGACAGCCACAACATGTTATACTTGGAATAGTTTTTTTGTTTCCAAAACTTCTCACTTTCTGGATTTAAGCAGCTTTTCTGGGTTTGGACTGTTTATATGCCAAAGAAAAGGAGAGCTGACTCAGTGTTTCTCTGAAAGCAGCTCCTGCCAGCTACAGAGGCCTCTGAAAGCAGCACCTGGACTCTCATGAGTCAGTTAAACTTGCTTTTGGAAGCCGTAACGAAATTCCTCAGGTGGAAGAGCAGCTGCTGCTTCAGGCAGTTTACAGAGTCAGATGGATGTCCTCACCTGTCACACGATCAAGAACACTTCATTGACTGCTCAAATATTCAATTTATTCTTTGGAACAGTTTGGCCGGAAGCAAAGTGAATATTTCCACCTTTTCAGAGTGACCTTCCACACTTACATTTACATTTTTTAATGCATTTTAGAATAGAAAATATTTTGTTCCAAAGATGAATTGAAGGATGCAGATATTTCCACTCTTGCAGATTGGTCTTTCACATCTGCTCTTTGTCACATTTTTGGGTTAAGTGAAACATCTCAACAGCTATGGGATGGATTGTGATGAAGCGTTATAACGTTGGTGATCCTCTGACCTCGTCGGGTCAATGTTCTTACTTTGGTTTTTGACCCAACACCTGCAGAACTAATGACTTTCCCATCAGCCTCATCTGCAGGTGTTGGGTCAAAAACCAAAGTAAGAACATTGAAGCCAATGCTATCAGGCTAACACACTAAACCAAGAGCGTGTTAGCATGCTGATGTTAGCATTCAGCTCAAAGCCTGATGGTGGCGCTAGAGGAAAAGTGAAGCGGTCACCAATGTAAACAGGTTTCCGTGTGACATTTTTGTGCATCACTGCTGCGCCATCTAGTGGTGATGTTGCAGATTCAAACTGACTGAAACTTCTCAGCGTGGAGGAGTGTTTGGTTTGTCTGTTCTGGGCGAAATACATCCAAAAAATATATTTTTATTTAACGCCTAAAAGTGAAGATCGTTTCTAGAAAAGTCCCTGGATTTTATTGGTTATTTCATATTTTGACTATTTTGAATATAGTGAAGTGATCATCATAATGTCAGTTATGGATTTTTTTTTAAAAAAACATGATTTTCCAAGATTCTCACACTTTTCTGTAGTTTGTAGTTTTCTTGTGAATAGTTATTACTTCTAGAAATGTGTAAAATGATACAAAATCAACTCATTTTATGTGTATTTTCCTAAAAAAAAAGATTTTTATTTAACGCCTAAAACACTAAAAGTGAAGATCGTTTCTAGAAAAGTCCCTGGATTTAAAGGAAGTTTTTATTGGTTATTTCATATTTTGAATATAGTGAAGTGATCATCATCATGTCTTCCACATCAGTTATGGATTTTAAAAAAAACATGATTTTCCAAGATTCTCACACGTTTCTGTAGTTTGTTGTTTTCTTGTGAATAGTTATTACTTCTAGAAATGTGTAAAATGATACAAAAATCACTTTTGGCCATTCTTTAAAATAGGTTTTATACATTTCGCCTAAAAGTGAAGATCGTTTCTAGAAAAGTCCCTGGATTTTATTGGTTATTTCATATTTTGACTATTTTGAATATAGTGAAGTTAAAAAAAACATGATTTTCCAAGATTCTCACACGTTTCTGTAGTTTTCTTGTGAATAGTTATTACTTCTAGAAATGTGTAAAATGATACAAAATCAACTCTCATTTTATGTGTATTTTCCTAAAAATATATATTTTTATTTAACGCCTAAAAGTGAAGATCGTTTCTTCCCTGGATTTAAAAAACATGAAGTTGATCGTATTGGTTATTTCATATTTTGAATATAGTGAAGTGATCATCATAATGTCAGTTATGGATTTTTTTTTTTAAAAACATGATTTTCCAAGATTCTCACACTTTTCTGTAGTTTCTGTTGTTTTCTTGTGAATAGTTATTACTTCTAGAGATGTGTAAAATTATACAAAATCAACTCTCATTTTATGTGTATTTTCCTAAAAATATATTTTTTTATTTAACGCCTAAAAGTGAAGATCGTTTCTAGAAAAGTCCCTGGATTTTATTGGTTATTTCATATTTTGACTATATACTAGTTTCTGTTGTTTTCTTGTGAATAGTTATTACTTCTATAAATGTGTAAAACGATACAAAAATCAACAAAATTCACTTTTGGCCATTCTTTAAAATAAGTTTTATACATCTCATCATGTCTGATTGTGTCTCACGTGGCTGAGCACAGGTGTGGGTGGAGCTCAGAGCTGCAGAACGAGGTGGGCATGTGCACCTCCAGGTCTAAGGTGGGTGCAGAGGTCTCCTCACCGGCCCAGGAGAAGCTCTTGTCCCACACCGACCACATCTGCACCGTGAAGAACGGAGCCCAGCACACCACGTAGGCCAGCACGATCACGAAGGTCATCTTCACCGTGCGTAATTTGGCACGGGAGATGGTGCCAACGCCGCTGACAGACCCCCGACCCAGGAACCCATCCTTGGTGTCCTCTGTCCTCCTCCTGGTCTTGCACTTGAGGTTCCTCCAGATGGTCCAGCAGATGAGACCATAGCAGAAGACGAGCACGGCCACTGGCACGATGAAGATCCCGGCCGTCATCCAGGTGATGTACGCACGCAGCCCCCACGGCTCCACGAAGTGACCCCAGCAGTCGAACACCTCCGAACCCGGCTGCACCTCGCTCAGGGAGAAGATGAAGTACTGCGGGATGCTGAGGACCAGGCTGCACAACCAGGTGGATCCAATCATCAAGTGTGCTCGTTGCGTTGGATGCTGGAGCGTCTGCAGCGGGTGGCAGATGGCGATGTACCTGTCCAAGGTCATCATCACCATCATGTAGGTGGAGGCGAACATCCCGAGAACCTGCAGGTGCTTCACCACCCTGCACAGGGGGTCGGGCCCGGAGAAGCGGTAGGTGACCTCCCAGCAGAGCTGAGGGAGCACCTGGAAGAAGGCCACCACCAGGTCGGCCAGGCTCAGGTGCTTCATGAACAGGTGAACTCGGGATGGTTTCCTCCGGGTGCGGTGCATGGCCAGAAGGACACTCAGGTTCCCCAGCACGGCTGCAACGAACACCACGCTGAGGACGGTGATCTCCAGCTTGGCCACCTCCTCGTTCCTCCCGAACGGGTCTGTGCGGTTCCCGGTCCCGGTCCCGGTCCCGGTGCTGCTGCTGTTCCCGTCGCTGCAGTTTCTCCCCGTGATGTTGCATGAGAAGAGCATGGTGTCTGCTGCGCTCCCGTCTCCACCGGAGGCTGCAGGCTGTCCGGTCCTCTGGTCCTCTGTCCTCTGTCCTCTGTCCTCTGGTCCTCTGTCCTGTCCTCTGGTCCTCTGTCCTCTGTCCTCTGGTCCTCTGTCCTCTGTCCTCTGTCCTCTGGTCCTCTGTCCTCTGTCCTCTGTCCTCTGTCCTCTGTCCTCTGTCCTCTGTCCTCTGGTCCTCTGGTCCTCTGTCCTCTGGTCCTCTGGTCCGCAGAGACTCAGAAACTAAACGATGATAATAAAATAATAATAAATCCGGTTGTTGCTCCGCTCGCAGCGCACAGCAGCTCCTGGTACGAATCACAAAACACACTGAAGGAGAAACTCTTATGACAGCTCACACCCCCACACACACACACACACACACACACACACACACACACACACACACACACACACACACACATACACACAACCTCTCTCACACACACACACACACACACACACACACACACACACACACACACACACACACACACACACACACACACACAACACACACACACACACACACACACACACACACACACACACACACACACACACACACACACACACACACACACACACACACACACACACACACACACACACACACACACACACACACACACACACACAACCTGTCTCACACACACACACACACACTCTCACACACACACACACACACACACACACACACACACCTCACACACACACACACACACACACACACACACACACACACACACACACACACACACACACACACACACACACACACACACACACACACACACACCTCTCACACACACACACACACACACACACACACACACACACACACACACACACACACACACACACACACACACACAACCAACTCACACACACACACACACACACACACACACACACACACACACACACACACACACACACACACACACACACACACACACACACACACACACACACACACACACACACACACACACACCTGTCTCTCACACACACACACACACACACACACACACACACACACACACACACCACACACACACACACAACACAACCACACACACACACACACACACACACACACACACACACACACACACACACACACACCTTTTTCAAATCATTGCTTTGAAGAATTATGGAGGATCATTTTACCCAGAATTCAAATCAAATAGGAAAAAATATATAATATCCCCAAATATTATAATAATATTTCAGGTTTTCATTGTCAAGCTTTCGTATTTGAGCTTCTAGTTTCCTTTACGAGATTTAAAACTTCACTTTTATTTTTCTTTAAATTATATTTTGAGTTCAATAATACATTTGTATTCAACTTTTTACTTGCTTGCTAGATCTCAATGTGATTTATTTAAATGTCTTGTTTTGTCCAACCAAAAGTAAAAAAATGTTAATTAAAGAAAAGCAGAACATTCTCACATTTGAAAGACTGGAACTTCAAAACTCTCGGTATTTTAATACGGAATATTTCTTTATTGTGAGCTGATCAATTAATTAACATCTGAATTCTGCACCATCCCTGCAACCGCTCGTTAATACACATTCATGGTATGCGGTTAATTAGCATCTAATTACATCACTGACCGCTCCTCCTCTGAACGTTGATTTAGCCTTCTCTTTTATTCTGACCATGACATACTGTGTGTGTGTGTGTGTGTGTGTGTGTGTGTGTGTGTGTGTGTGTGTGTGTGTGTGTGTGTGTGTGTGTGTGTGTGTGTGTGTGTGTGGCATCGTTGTGTTTACGTGGCGATAACCTGGTAACCTCAGAGACGCTGCTTGTTTACTCAACACTGAGAGAAGTGGAACAAACTCCTGCAGGCAGCAACACAAAGCACCAAAGTTACAGCTTTTTCTAACAACAACAACAACAACCTTCTACAGTTACATTACATTACATTACATTACATTACAGTCATTTAGCAGACGCTTTTCTCCAAAGCGACTTACAGTCAGTAGTATATTACATACCATTCACCCATTCACACACTGATGACAGGCTACCATCAAGGTGCCACCATCAGACTCTAACCGACCCTCTGATTGGAGAACTACCTTGCTCTCCACTACGCCACAGCCGCCCCAGTTCTGTTCAGTTCAGTTTCTGCAGAAGCATTCCTTAAATATATTTATGTTATTTTGCAGTATTCATGGTGCCCAGATGATTTGGTCCAATACTTTGACCAGATACCTTCAAAGTTAAAGGAAAAGTTTGGGATATATGCTTATTTAGTTTACTAAGGAAGTTATAGTTTGGCTGATGTGCAACTTGATGATTTTCAACTCCTGAAGAGTTTGTTTTTTAATAAAATGATTTTTTAATGGATTAATGGACATTCATTCTCTATGTACATTAGATATAATGAAGTGTAAATGTCACTGAGTCACATATATGTGTGTTAAGATTCGACTGAGTTATGACTCCAAGAAGGAAAGGGATTATTGTCTATTACACACAGGAGACAGATAAAGTTCTGGAGCTTTATTCAAAGCTGAGCACACAGCAGACGGACAGGCAGGATATGACTCACAGTGGGAAACAGGCAGGGGATCAGGCAGACGGGAACCAGAGGCTACACTCGGGGTCGGGGACAGAAGGCTGGGTCGTTGACCGGGGTGCAGGCAAGGCAGGGAAGTCCAGACAGGCAGGGTCGGCAACGGGAAATCAGTCCACGGGAAATTGCTGGAAGGTCTGACATAAATGCAACGATCTGGCGGTGAGTGAGCGGATGAGCGGGGTTGATGTACTGCAGAGTGGATGAGTAGGTTGAAGGCAGGTGTGCGGCTTGGAGCAGGTGAGTATGCGTGGCAGTAATCAGGGAGCTGGGGAGAGTGAGAGGAGTGACACGCCCACCTCACACAGATAAACAAACAAGGGAGCACAGGAGACACAAGGGATAAACGGTAAATGGACTGTACTTGTATAGCGCTTTTCTAGTCTTCCGACCACTCAAAGCGCTTTTACATTACTAATCATTCACCCTTTCATTCCCATTCATACACCGATGGCACAGCCTTCGGGAGCAACTGTCTTGCGTGTCTTAAGTGTCTTGCCCAAGGACACATCGACATGGACTGTTGGAGCCAGGGATAGAACCGCCGATCCTCTGATTGGAGGACGACCCTGCTCTCCACTGAGCCACAGCCGCCCAATAACCAGAGACATGGCCATGACAATATCCTTCAAGTTCTAATTAAAGTTTAATTACAGAGAAGCACAGTAAACATTTCATCCCTCACCTTTTCCCTTAACCCCGTCTGAATGGAGCTTATGTAGCCTACTTTTTCTTACCTAAGAAAACAGTTTTATTTGCTCCCTACAAAGTATCCTAAACTCATAAACCGAAGTGAATACGCTTATTTTTTGCGTAGGCAACAAACCAAGAATGCAATGGCCTAAAACAAACATGGTGACTTCCAAAAACCAAGATGGTGCAGCCAGAAACCAACATGGCGACGGCCAGAAACCAACATGGCGACGGCCACAAACCACCATGGCGACGGCCACGAACCAACATGGCGACGGCCACAAACCAACATGGCGACGTTCACAAACCAACATGGCGACGGCCACAAACCAATATGTCGACGTCCAAAAACCAACATGGCGACGGCCAAAAACCAACATGGCGACGTTCACAAACCAACATGGTCGAAATGCCGAACTTAAGGCTTCAAAACCGTAGCCCACAAACCAATGGTTGCCCTCAAGGTGACTACATCCACTTCTTGTACAAAGTCTAGAGTTCTTCTTTCGACCATGCAAGACCTTTTCCGTCAAGTAGTTTTTTTCATGATCCTGCTGACAAACATAACCTCCTTGGCTGATGTATTTCGTAAAACTCTTTTATTTTTCCTGAACTCCTTGGCTCTTATTCTGCTTCCCGAGGCCTTGGGTCGTTACCCCCCGAACCTCATCTTCCCTCGTCCTCTGACACCGGAGTAAAGCTCACCATGATTTCTCGCACTCGCTGCCCTACAAGGCCACAATTTAGTATCTTAATGTTCAATCTATATGCAAGACCTGGAGAAAGGGATTTAGAAGTCACAGAGGCTGACTGTGTTTGTCATGTCAAGTAGTTGTGCGGAGGCCTTGCCAGCTGCTGGTGCGGACCGTTACATAACGCCTTGTGATTAAACAATGGTGGTAATGGTTGAGGCTGTCGGGCGTGGAAGATTTATTACGCTGCGATTATGAAGCCTGTCGGACTCACTTATTAATGATCCATAATCCAGGCTGGTGCACACGCTGATAAGAGCTCAGATACCGGCACGCATGGTGGAAACAGGTATTTAGTCACAAAGGGTCTATAAAGGGTTACGTCACCAAAATCATAAAAACATATTTTTCCACTTGGTTTGGCTTCATTCATCATAAAACAACATGCACAGCTATTCAAATATGCACCTAAAAACTCCTGTTATATTCCCAGTATCTCACATCATCTGGTAAACTGCCCCAATTTCTATGAATTTTTGACTTTATTAAGAGGAGACAATGCAGGTGAAAAGGTTACACTCCTTAAATCAGGAACTACTGTCAACGGATGTTTAAAATAAACAAAAAATCTCTGTTTTTAGTGATGTAATGTTGTATAAATCAGGCTATGAATGATATATGAACAAACCCCTCTGTAGAAACCTTCAGCATATAGAGAGGAATGAAGCTGTAAAGTTTGGTGTATGTAAGAGCTACTGAAGTGGAGATTTATGGATCAGAGTCTGAGAAAAAACTCATTTAGAGAAAACGTCCTTTAAAGAGATGTTTAGTTAAATTACATACATGTTGAAGACTCTACAGGTGAATAGGGCAAAAAAATAAACTAATATATATCAACATGAAACTTCACCAGTTGATTACTGACATTAAGACAATTATTTTTTGTATTATAAGTTTTCTGAAATGTTATGTTTAAATATGCAAGTGAGGCATTATCTAATGGTAACTTTTGGAAGAAATCTACAGACGCAAATAGACAAAGTAGTAAAATAAACACCTAAATGTGTATTTTAAAAGTTTTCTTTCCACCAGTCTGAAATAACACGCGTTATGGGAGCAAAATAAACAAAAAAAACTAAACTAAATCAAAGTCTGCTGCCAAAATGCAGCTGTTATCAGAGATATTAAAAAGGACTATTCTGAACATTTGTGTTCCAGGAATAACCGTGATTTGTTATCTAACCTTGGACTGTTGTCTTCCACTTTTAAGGGTTGTTTTGATGGTTCATTCCGAACATTTGAGTTTGTCCTTCTCAAACATAATAATAATAATAATCAATCCTTTATTAGTCCCACAATGGGGAAATTATTTCTCTGCATTTAACCCATCCCGGAGGAGCAGTGGGCTGCAATGAAGCGCCCGGGGAGCAACTTGGGGTTAGGTGTCTCGCTCAAGGACACCTCGGCATGTTGCCGGTAGAGGGGCTTGAACCACCAACCTTGTGGTTACGGGACAAGCGCTCTACCTCATGTGCCACAGCCGCCCCATCTGAATTATTATAACAAATCAACATTTTACCGACCAAACTGCACTTAGCTGAATCATGCTTATCGATGTCTACATCTTTCGGTGCGTCATATATCATCACTTTATCATTGATCGTGTGGATATCAGCATGTGTGCCGGTGAATCAATGGTTTGCAGCTACTACACCATCAGGACTCACATGTGGCCTTTTCCCTTAAAGGAGACTGTACATCAATCCCACTCATTGGACCTGGGAGTTTAGTTCTCCCTGTACTTTAATTAAGTATACATTATCCCGGTCACTCTGCCGGGCTTCTGTATTATCTCCGAGGGTCCTGTTTGGATGGTTCAATACTGCAGTAATTCAACACTAAGTCAACAGCATCCCGAGGGGCAAAATGTGAGGAGCCAGTGAGGGTAAATAAAGAGGAAATACAGCAGCGAGAGGGAGAACGGATATGAAGTGAGCTGCCAGAGACGCTAAAGTAACAAACCACAGGGAGAAAATACCACTTCAAGTTCTCTATTTAAAATTAAATAAGTATCAGATGTAAAAGTACTTGTATATAAGAGCTGTAAAGTGGCCCAAAGTGGTAGATGCAAGTACTTTAGAGTTTTCATGAAAGTTCAAGAATTCACATTTAGTCACAGAATTTCTTTTTGCGTTAAAAGTGTCTAAAAACGACAAGTTGTGTTCTTACGTTATCCCAAACGTTTCCAACAATTTTCAAAACTGAAAAATCCCCACCAAAGCCAATTTATGCTTTCCATGTTATTATTAACCAGGAAGTGAAACAAGAAGCAAACTTTTGATTTATTTTGTCACGTTATTTTCTGCATTTCCGTAGTTTTTTTTATTTTAGAGTTGTTTCCTGTGAAGCCAGCACTTTATTTTGGAAAGGCTGCATGCGTGTTACGAGACGAAATTGACACGTGTTGCTCGACTTTTCCTGAAAAAACAGCATCTGTAAAATCATAATGACAATGACGATAAAGATAATTGTGGATAACATAACATTTCTTTCTACAATCAACACTTGAAATGATGAAGGCACTTGCAAATGACAAGGTAGTACAAAATGTAAACCATACTTTGGTGTTTCATTTTTTACCTCTTTACTTAAGATTTCATTAAACGTTTTTTTTTTCCTTTTTTTATTTTGAGTGCAGCACTCTGTTTTCATGTCCTAAGCTGCAGTCAGATTCATTTTTGTATGTGGTACGTAAAGTTGCTATTTCATTTTATTCAAATTACAGCAGACATACTTTCAATTACTTCTAGTGGTATCCTCGTACAACATCTGTTGTGCGAGGATACTTTGATCACTTATAAGTTGGTCCACACACGTCTCGTTCTGATCTGATCATCTTGAAAGATCCCGGTCCTGTTTCTCTGGTGAGAAGTCTAACTGAGAAGTTATTTTTGATTTTCTTTTTTTTTTCTATTGTTTTTTGTAAACAAAACTCTTCAAAAAACTGTTATTGTCAAAGAGTCTTTCTGGACATTTCAGAGATGCAGCAATTTTTTACCTGACAACATCAATACTTTAGAAGCTTTTCTTAAACAACTAAAAAATGCAGATGAAGTATGAAAACTCCAAAAATGGAAGTAAAGTAGCAGAACCTGAAAAACATCCCACTCTGACCTAATGCAGTGTGTAAATGACTTCCTGATCAGATGGAGTCTCAAGAGAAGGAAATGTGACGTGAGAAACGTCAGAAGAATTTATCGCCTCAGAGTTTGAGTGAGTTCAGACGCACAAAACTTCCCAGTGAGAAAAAGCCTATATTTAGATCTGCTCAAGTAGGTATTGTTTTCTATATGTGTGTGTGTGTTTGTGTTGGATGTATAGTCCACAAAGAGCTATTAACAAATCTGACCTCGCACCATTATTCTCCTCTAAAATCCTTGAGCCTCCTTTAGATGTAAAGCCGTCACATAATGGACAACAAATCAATCACAAGGAAGCTCTCAGAAGGCTTTTTTTTGTTCTTAAACCACTTTGTGTTCAGTATGAGCACATTATTTGTATTCATTTGAGATTAACATGTTAAAGATCTTTTGTCGTCATTGTAAATACAAAGTTTTTCTCCTTAGGGTTTTAATTGTCTTTACACAGTGACCAAGTGAAATGAAAAGTACATTTTCTAAGTTCTAATGTTATGTTTTTGTGTTAATTATTCATTTATCTCTTGTTACATGCTAAATATATATACAAATATATAATATAGTTGTCTAATAATGTTATATATATATAATAGTGTATCAGAGGGGACATTTTGCTAATAATACTTGTATTTTTACTCATAATTGAGTATGTTTTACATGTTGTATTAGTACTTTAACTTAAGTAAATTATCTAGCTACTACTCATAAGATCGCCTCCTACTGAAACTTACATTTATTCAAGGAAAAGATCTTTCTATTCAAAGTGCAAAAACAACCTGATAGATGGAGAGAAAATAATAAAAGAAGGAACTCAAAGATTCCCAGTTGAACTTTTGTCCAAATGCAGAATCATCCTCACAAAGAGAGACGAGAACATTAAGAGCTGGAGGAGAAAGAAGCAGAGAAAACACTAATCAATCAAAAAAAAATTATTGGGTCACTGCCTTCACAAACTGTTCTCTCTCTGTGCATCTCCATATACGTATCTGTTGGTTACTGATGAAGTGAATAGTTTTGTCTCTGAGGAGCTGGTCTGATGGATTTCATGTTTCCAAGTTACGTCAGTTTGGACTTTCATTCCTTTTGTCTCTTAACGGTCGCAATTAAAAAAACTGAGAAACTGCTGTTAGTGCTCTGTAAAAATGAGAAGTCGATTTATTTGTCATGTAACTTCCATACTTCAGAAACACAACTTTCATTGTTATTTTAACCCAAACCAACATCTTCTCCTAAACCCAACTAAGTAGTTTAGTTGAATATTGATTTGATTTATCATTATTTTTAAATATTTTAACAAAGGTGGATTAATACATGTAAAGAATAAAAAGCACAAAAGTAGTGAAAAACTAGTTTTTTTTATAAATAAATATTAAATAAATATATATATATATATACATAAAGCACCAAACACCAAGAATACAATCAGAAGGTCTACAAGTCAAGTGTTCATTAGGTTGTTAAATATACAAAAAATGCATTTAAATGAATACAGACTGGCTGTAGATGGATGTTATGATTATGAGCATGTAAGGACGACTTTATACTGTAAATAGAGCGGCTAGATTTAAACCGACCGTGACAGATGAGCACAACGCCACACATTCCCGCTCCCAGAGGAGACGGGAAGCCAAAGACAAAACATCGGAGTCGGAGGACTTCCTGGTTGCTCAGAGGTCGGAGTGTTTCACAGAGCGCTCCCCGTCGTACTCCTGTGATCTCCCTCCTCTGGTTGTGTTGTAAATGTGACAACACCTCCTTCTCTGCTCCGTCTGCTTCCTGCTCCTCTGTTATGTTTCTTCTCTCCGCCGAGGAAGTGAGCTGGCAGGTTGATTGTGTGTGTTTTTCTTTAGTTTTCAACAAGAAGTCAGGCTCTCTGCTGCCTTTGGAGCCCTTACATTTTATTTTATTTCACTTTATTCTACTTAAATTCATTTAACTTTGGCAATGCAGCTCAGTCCACCACTTTGGCTCGGACTGAAATATCTCAGTATTATATCAGACGTGAGTAAACTCCTGAAAGTACATTCAGCAGTAGTTTGGTAGACTTAGTAAAGTACATCCACACTTTAAAGCATGAGAGACGGTCCGCCATGTCCAGTTCAGCTTAACGAATCAGGGTACTTTTAACTACTTCTAACCTGTTTTAGAAACTATCAATCCCATTTCATTTTTTGGTTTCTATGTGTTTCTATGTTGACCCAAGTTTGCTCGTTGTGGATGTTTTCAAAAATACCAGCCAATAAAAGTCAGTGGACTTTGCCATCTAAGTTGTTTCTCCCTCCTTTCATTAATTGTTAAGTAAGCCAGGCAGCATCCATTTATTTCATCAGTTGCCTAGCAACGTCATAGTGTGTGCCTGACTTCTCACGTGGAAACATGTGACCCAGGCCTGAACTGTCTGATGATGGATTATTCAACATTCACTCAAACCTCATGACTTCATGAAAGGTCTTTGATTGCACATTTTCATGAACAGAATTACAACAAAATTAACTTTTCTTACCTTCGATTTGTCTCACATTCATATTTCTGCTCAGTGTTTCATCAGCTGCTCCATCAAGAGACAATCGTCCTGATTTCTTTATGGGGCTGTTGATGTTTTGGGGGTTTCAGTGAATCTGTGAGTTTATCTTTAACTCAACATAAAGTCTAACTGACACATTTTGTTCTGTTCTTCTTGTTGCTGCAACACTGGGAAAAAAAGCAGAAACCCAGACACTTTCTCGTGATATTTTGGAAACCACAGCTGTGATTACATTTGAAACAGTTTTGTGTGATGACTCTGACATACTGTGTTCCCCTTCATTAACTGTACCCATCCCACGTCGAATCCTTCAACTCACTTCAATGTCATCTAGACCCTAAAACAGCCTTTTGACGAAGTGAGGACCTGACAAAACGTCCTCGCTTATAAGGTTCTGGTCCTCTCAAAGATAGAAAAACAAGACAAGATAGAAACACGTCTCACAAGAGTATATAAAAGACACGCACACACAAACATTATTACAAACAAACAGAGCTTTCTAGGAATCATTTATGGATTTAATTGGTGTGATTTAATTTGGCCGCCAGCACTTTTAGCCGGGCCTTTTTAATTAACCTTATGAAACAATCGATACGCCGAAGAACATGACGATGAAAACGTCTCCACAGAAGTGTGAAAATGCCCTCATTTTGTTATTAACCACTCTGACGCACAAGAGTTTTAAAACAAATTGTTTCCAGTGATGGATTTGTGTTTGTGTGCTAACTACAGGCTTCATTATGTTTTTTTATATCCGGCTAATACTCCCCATTATGTCATTTCATTTAAATATAACTGTGTATTTTGGGGTCAGCAGACGAGGTTAATGAGTCAATCACAGCTGGTATGTGTGCCATTATTATAATTATGAAAAAGAGGCTCAGTGTTAGACAACTTATATTTACTTTGCTATCTATAGGAGCTGTTGGATTATAACGAGACAGTCTGGACATATGGTGTGCTTTGGAGTCAGTGGAGTGTTTGACTGCCGGCCTTGAGAGGACGTTAGCTGGTGTGTTGTGCAGTTGGCCGTGCTGAGAGGATGATAGGAGGTCGGTCTGATCAGCAGTTTAACGGGGAAATCTGTCCAAACTGATAAAGCTCTGATCTCGGCCGAACACAGAGTCAGACAGGAAGTTGATGTTTTGAATGAGGCTCAAGTTTTGAATGACGTCAGCAGAAGATGGTTTGGCCAATTAAACACTTTCCTGCTGACATACCCGGAAAAAAAACTGTCCATGTCGAGTCACAAGACTTCATTATAAATGTGAAGTCTTTGAAGTCTTAATCCTGGCAATTAAAACGAAACGACGTTCCAAAATGTTCCCTGTTGATGGTGTTTTCTCTTAGCTTAAACCAATTAATTTAAATCTACAATCACTTGATATTCAAGGCGTTTGGTTGGCCATGTTTTGCTTATCTTGTATGAATGTTGTCTTATTCTTCTGGAAGTTTTACTCACTGAAAAATGGACACTTCCTGGTTTTAAACTCTTGAGACAAGTCAAGTCTAATAGCAGTAAAGTGCAGCTCAACTATTAAGTGTTTTAAGTTTGGGAATTAAAGTATGATTGTGGTTTATTATGATGGAAATGTTATGTAAGTAGCCCTGCGTTGAAACGGGAAGTCGAGTTTAAATGAAAGATCTGAATTTCTGAAGGTTTATCAGATGCCAAAACATTGCTCAAAGGTTTGTTTTACAATCAATGTTTTAACATTCCCCAAAGAAAGAAAGTCCAAAAGGGAGATATTTGTTTCTAAAACGTTACCTTTCCATGTAAAAAAACAACCACCCTGTAGCTGACATTAGCAGAGTCGTCAGCAAATCATTAACTAGCGTTAGCACTTCTATGCTACGCTAGCCACTGTAGGTTAACTGAATGTATACACATGCTACTTCTGCTTTTTCATGATTGTCACAGTAAATAAAATAAAGGATCCCGACAGAAATCGCTTTATGTAGCTTGCCAAGTACACCGGACTCCATTGACAAAAACTGTCATTTTACTGTGTTGTAAAACACTTCATTAGAAACTCTACGCGAACAAGACAAAACTCTACAAAACTGACTTTGTTCATCTTTCCACTACACTGGTTTGTCCACCTGTCTGTTATATATTTTTTTCCCTACCTCAGCCTCATTCATTTAGGCTAAGACAATGAAAATTAAATCAGATTAATCCGAGGACTAATAATGACTTTAGGTTCATTAACACAGACGGCAATTTAATTTCGGTACCCAGAGAGAAGGCGGGAGACGATGGGAGAGGATACTGAGGGGGGGAATCGTTTGACTCTTAATGCATTTAAAACTGCACTTCACTGGGGTTCGTCTGTGGTGCTGCTGAATCTGCAAGCGAGAAGCGAGAAGCGAGAAGAAATCAAACTCGTCTGAATGTCAGCGAGAAAATAACAGTTGTGAGAAACACTTTCATAAAAGCAAGTTGCTGTGAAGGAGCGAAGAAAAACAAATTATATGTGTCAGAAAAATGTACAAAAGCTGCAGGTTTGGTCAAGAGAGTGCTCGGACTGAGAATGGTTTCCATGGTGAATAGGTGAAGAAAGGTGGCGCATATAAATAAATGAGCGCTTTCTTTAGTGCGTGTTTACAATAATTCATACAAAGCGCTTAACGCTCCCTACACAAGCATTCAAAGTATCACTGTTACCTCCTCTGGCTCTGAAATGTGATAAATTGTTTATCTTTAATCAAATGTCCTGCTGTCCCGGTTGGATTGAATGTGGTGACACATGATTATCTGTTTCCTTCAGTGGAAACGTAGAATTCAGCAACAGAGGAGGAAATATTCAGATCATTTACTCTGTTACAAACTCCTGGATTGTTAATGTTACTCAAAGTATAAATACTATAAAAATGTCACCTGTGACTGTTCTACTTTTATATATTCTACCATTAGATTATTATTACCCATGCATTAATGAGAAATGCTGTCCCCAAAAGTGAGCAAGCCCAAAGTGACACATTCACAATATTTGTTTGCTTTAAACCTTTACATTATTACTAATACATTAACATTACTACTAAACTATTAACATTATTAACATTGTTAATGTTGTCAACGTCATTTGGGATTATTACTAATTCATAAACATAACTAATACATTTACATTAGTACGAATACATCACATGTATGACTTATAATTAATAATAATTAACATTATTAACATTAAGCAGCAAATCTTCACACTTGCAAAGCTGGAACAATGAAAACAAAGTAAGACTAATTGTTTCATGTAGTGAAGTTTAAAACGTACAGTATTTCCCTCTGAGATGTAGTGGAGTAGAAGTAGAATGTGGCATGAGAGAAAAATACCTACATTTAACGACAGTATTGGATTAAATGTACTTGCATAAATCATTCACTACATCTGATTTAAGATTAGATAAAATGTGCAAAGTAGAACTAATGCTTCGTTCAGGCTGGATTTATTTCTCAGAGGGAGGTGAGCTAACGTTTCCTGTTCTGGTCGGTCATTTCCTGGAGCATTTGTTTTAATCCCACCCCAGAAATAATTACAAACGCAATTACCTGAAGTTTCTCTGGTCCTCCTGTCATTTAAATCCCATCCTGAGCAACGTCCTTGGGTTTTAGACAGTATCTCTTTTCCAAGAGCTGCTTGTCCTTCTACTTTGTGTTATTAGTTATTAGTGTGAAATGGAGGAAGTAAAAAATGTGTTTGCTACTCTGATAAATGAAAACATATGAAAGCCATCAGGAGAGCAGGACCTCGTAAAAGGTCATCACTTTTGTTGTTTGAGCACGTTTTTTAACCCAGTGTTTACATGTTGTTTGACTATTAGCAGCTTCTGTTTGTTGTGTACGAATGCTGAAGAAAGATTCTGAAGGAAACTTAAAAACATGATAATTATCAGGCAAGTTCTGACCTTCTTCTTTTGTGTGATGTGATGATTCCTACTGGTAATATCTACACCCAACTGTGTTTCTTCTTGTGCCTCTGTCTGGTTGTGTATCAGATCTCCCGCTAGGCAAGTAATGGAGGTAATTAGTGATTGATTCGTTTCCGTGGTTACCAAATATCTCCAGACATCTCTTCTGTACCTCAGATTTTTTACTTAAAACGAGCATGAAAGGAACTTTTTTCATAACCCCTTTTTCCTTTTTTTAGGGAATGGGGGGGGTTGTTGTTCAATAGATTTCCGGACTGACGTGCCCACACTGCCCCAGTGTAATCCCTGCACTGGGAATACTGGAATGTGGGAGAAGGGGTGTTTTAATTTTCAAGAATGTGGCAGTGAGAGAGGAGGAGTGCTTTGTGAGAGTACGAGAATCCAGACCCCCAACATGACCCAGCACTAAGCAAGTGGGTACAGAAAATGGATGGAAGGATGAAAACGTAGCTGTTTACAACGAGAACTTAATGCTCCACCACTCTAGCTTTGGTTCCTTATCACGTTATTTTTCTAAACCTGAGAAGACTTTTGCTGGTTCCGAAATGACATGCTATGTTCTACATGCTCACAAAATAAATGTCTTATCGTTAAACACACTTTGGTTTGAATAAACTATGATATATCTTTTTAAAAGCACTGATCTGTAGCTTCCACGTCATTTTCTGAGAGCATAACCATTGTTATATGTGAAGAAACAATGATTTGTGAGAAACATAAAGTCTGAACCAGTTATAAAGTTTATTTTAAGCCTCGCAAAGGGAAATCTTGTATTTCCACTCAAAGCCTTTACTCACTGGGCTTTTGGTGCAGTTAATTTGAAAGTCAATATACTTTTTGATGAGTATTTTCACACAGGACGCAAAAAAGCGGCATCACTTCTTTTACGGAACAAGGTTGGTCTTCTTTTAGCTTTCCTCACATTGAAAAAGGCCTTCTCTGATCACGTTGTGCAGAACGTGTTGAGTTACGCTTTTATTTACGAGGATTATAAAACAACAACATGGAGGCTCCGTAGTCCGAACCAAGACGCTAAACCTTCATGTTGTTTGATGAACTGACAAGAAAACACATTTCAAAATAAAACTTTTTAAAATATCTCCAAATCAGAAGTTGTATTTCAGCCAGTCAGAACTACTCACCTCGTTCTGCTTTAGACTACAGTAACGCTAAACTTCTGTGGTAGAGGCCCAGCTTCTATAACATATGACCCGGTGGTCTCTGACTGTACTGAATCCTGTGAACTGAGGTTAACTGTCTGGAGGGAGGATTCACGATGGAGATTGGCAGGATGCTTGTCTGTTAATACCATAAACACGTTGCTACAACATAACTGATAATCTGATGCTACTTATGTTACTCCAGTTAAACTGCATGAATCTGATAGAAGAATCCGGATACATGCATCAATAGTAAGTAAAGAGGAAACCTTGTCCCCTGTCTCTCTGACTGTAGAACAGTGTTATCGATGAGATTGTATCTCTTAAATCCCCCTTAACCCAAATGTTTCTCTAATTTAAGAAGTGTACTCCAGATATTTAGAGAAGTAAACAATCCTTAATCCTAAACTATCCTTCATATCTGCTCACAAGGAGTCTAATTGGTAACAGATTGACAACGGATAGGTCAATGGCTGAAAGAAGTGTTTTGTGCGTTGGTAGGAAAGACACAGGATGGATAGTTGGAATGTAAAATGTTAAATGGATAAGAATGGAATCTCTAATCTGATACAGTAAACAGAGAAACATCTTGTTGTTCTTTCTTGTTATTTTCTGTTATGTTTTAGTGATGTTTTGGTTCTTTTTCTGGTAAAAAACAACAACTTCCTTTTAATATTTTAGTGTTTCTCTTCCTCAGCAACAGCTCATACCGAGTATTCATGTTAATCAGAACTCCCGTAAACAGGATTTATATTAATATTTATGGAACTGTCAGTGGCCTGTTTCTTTGCACCTTTAACTCTTTGCTGTTGGGGGACCTCTGAGATCAATGAGGTCCGAGGGAATCCTAGAACTGTGGCCAATCGCTCAAACGCTGCTTCCCTTTGAAGGGCTTTGCTCGACCTTGCCGGGTCGATATATAAATCTCTCACTTTCTATGGCTCCAGTACATTCTCCCGGCCTTTCTCAGAACCCGTGTCGTGCTTTACAGCTTGTGCATACTTGGGATGTTTCTTTGTTGTGTTTATGGTGTAGAAATCAGTGCGTTAGAACAGGACTGTGGCACGGGATGTTTACGCCTGGACCATGAGGGGGCTGAAGGGGGTCCGGGGTCACATCCTGTTCTTCATATGTCGAGTGCTCTCCCACCCTCTTAGTGTAACGCTGTCACGCTCTGATCACGTTCAACCTCTTTTTTTTAATCTGCTGATGATTCCTCGATGGTTGGTCCTGACTTGGGGATACATGAGTACGAGATGGGGGTCGCTGGTTTCTCCAGATTTATTGATGTGTGTGGATCCCAGAGAGCACACGGGGGAGTGCTTTTTTATTCCTTGTGGCATGATGAACGATGACGTTGACTTGGAACTGACGTTTATTACGAAGTCAAATATGCAATAAGTCATGCATTGTAAATGTTTCTTCAGTAAAAGCCTGATAGTATAATCATTAAAATATAGTATAAAAAATGTGCCTGTTCTACTATCATTATATTATTAGATAATATAATGATATAATATCATTATATTACTGTTATATCGGTCACTACATTATTATAACTAATGCATTAATGTAAAAGCAGGATTTTACTGTTGTATTTAGTTGAGCTGCAGATCATTTTTAACTATTAACTAATGATTATTTTCACTATGGATTAATCTGCTGATTATTTTCTCCTTGAATCAATTGATTGTTTGGTTTGTAAAAATAGTGAAAATAGTGAGAAATGTCTTCTCAATTACCCAGAACCTAAAGTGGAAAATAAATAATATATATATACCGAGCATAAGGGATATTGGTGAGAAGAGGTGCCTGCGAAGAACTCAAAGTACATTAAAGGAAAAACCTATGATATAGTTTTGTGTATTTATGTTTTTCTTATGTACCAACATTGGAGTACAGACTGCATTTTGTTGCACCTCCCTGTGTTGAACAATGACTAACCTGTAAATGCCTCTACCTCTGCTGAAGCCTCTCTAAGCTAACCTTAAGCTAGCAGTTCACACTGCTCTGAACCACCGTGAAGCGAAAAGACACTTTAAAGTCGGCTCGGTGCAATTTGTAACAGCTGCTATAAAGATCGACGCTTCGTCTCTCCTGTGAAAACACTTTTAGGACTGTAAAGCTCTCAGGAAATCAAATCTCATGGGAATCAGTGGCAGTAAAGACTGTCAGCCCAGAGCTTCTCCCCTGGAAGCGAAACACAAACACACACTCGTACGAACGGAGGGCGACATGTTTAAAGTCTGTGTAGTTATTTTGCATTCTAGTTGTTGCTTTTCTGAGTCATCTTAGTCATTTTGAATCTGTTGTTGTCATTTTAAGTCTGTTTTTAGTCGTTTTGCATCTTTGTAGTTGTTTGTATGTCTCATTGTAGTTATTTTTTTGTAGTTCATTGTGTCTTCTGTTGTCAGTTTGAGTCTCTTTGTCGTTTTTTTTTTTATCTCTATAGTTGGCTGTGTATCTTTGTAGTTGTGTATCTTTGTAGTTGTTAGTCATTTTTTGTCAATTCGATGCTGTTTTGTTTCTCTTTGTAGTCATTTTAAATGTCCTTTAGCATCTCTTTCTAGTTTTTCTTTGTGTCTCTGAAGTTGTTTTGCATCTGTTGTTGTTTTCTCGTGTGTCTTTGCAGAGAGCCTTAGTCTCTTTGTAGTTGTTTTATGTTTTTGTAGTTGATTGTCTCTCTTCTTAGTTGTCGGGAATATCTGGGTAGTCACTTTTAGAGAATTTGCAGCTGTTTTGTATCTTGTGTGGCCATTTTCAATATCATTTTGCATCTCTTGTTGTTTTGTATCTCTTATAACTTGTTTGTAGGCATTTTGTGTCTCTTTTTAGTCATTGTTGTGTCTGTGGTGGTTTTGTGTGTCTTTGTATTTAGCATCTCTTTTTAGTCTTTGGCTGCTCTTTGTAGTGGTGCGTCTCTTTGGCCCTTTTTGTTTATTTGCAGACGTTCTGCAGGTGAACTTTGAGGAGCAGATGTTGGTCAAAAACCGCCAGAACTTCAGTATTATGTTAATAGAAACAAATATTGGATTGGATGTTGTTGACTGATACTGAATCTTCAAAGACTCAGGTAAAGATCAGGACCCGCATGACTAAGTGCTAAGTGGTTTCCTAAAGACGTCCATCTGGAGTAGAAGAACTATTTCATCTGAAAGAGGGAAGTCAAGGTTTCCTTTTTGGCGGTTTGCGTTGGCGTTTTCCATCCATCACGTCCTGCAGCTCCTCCAGGCCTCCTGACTGTGAGAGTCTCCTCCGTCTTCACAGACAGGAGCCCATCTGGAAACCCCCGAGGTGCAAAGCACAACGGAAAATGTGATCATTTCACACAAAACAAATAGATGTAGCGACTCAGAGAACGTTGAAAAAACTGAAAAAACGCAGAATTCAGCATGTTGTTTTCTTTTTTACTCGTTTATCTCAAAGTGTTTTTTCTCCTTTTTAATAATTTCTTTATACACTGTGTTCCTTTTCGCTCATTGCAGTAAACGCTGATTGTTTTTGTGAATTGCTGTTTTCCGTTTACTGTACATCAATCATTTTTCTACAAGCGGAACCAATGGCTTCTTATATCACTGTGTGTTGTGTTGTTAGTGTGTTTAAGGCTGCAGAGCTAAAAGCAGCCGTAAAGCAGGCAGAGATTTAAATCTCCGCTCAGGCTGAATTAATCGTCTCTTGAAGTGAGCCGGATGGTTCTCTCTCTCCCAGACTTTGGCTTTTCATCAGCTCATTTTACTATTATTATTTCTAAAGGTTGTGAATCCCAGAAAGAAAACCTCCAAACGTGTCTTTGAGGTTGTGTTCTGATGATAAACGACTCTAATTGAACATTTAGAGAATTAAACCTGCAGCTAATCCGCTCCACACAAATAACACAATATACCACCCATATGCAGAAAAAAAGAAAAGAAAAAGGAAACCCTCGTTGCTGGCCTTGAACCTGTGTGCTGCCTGTGTTTGTGTCTGTTTCACCATGCGCTCGCCTCAGGGACAATCTATTCTGTTTGTTTGAGCAGAGCTGCGATAATCTCTTTAAAGCCACGGCTTGTTTTTACAGCCAACATGTCCAGTTACACAAAACAGTTTGGACTCGGATACGCAAAGTAGGAAATATGAACATTTTCCCAACAGGCAAAGAATTATTTCCTACAAGATTGTTCCTCAAATCTCACTTAAGGGAATAATTATATACACGTAATATCTCCTTTGTTTAAACAGTGCAAAAAACAAAGTGTTAAATTATGATAATTGTTTTTCAGGGGCCATATTTCTTCTTTTTTTATGTTGTTCTTTTACATTTTGTTTTATTTTATGTTGGAATACTTATTTAAACCCCTGTTTTGATTGCATTTTCTGTGTTTGATGTTCACAGCTACAACTTGTAACTCTGGTTTTGAAAGGCTCTATAGAAATTAAGTATGTCATTATGTTATTATTATAAACAACTTTGGACAAGAAGTTGACATAGTCACATTGTGACTATGTTTTTTTGCCTGTCAATGTCTTGGTTTTTGCCTGTCGCCATCTTGGTTTTTGGCCGTCGCCATCTTGGTTTTTGGCCGTCGCCATCTTGGTTTTTGGCCGTCGCCATCTTGGTTTTTGCATTTACCAAGTATCTTTTATCCGTGGACTCACAGAAATCCCAACACAGCAATTCTTGCCAAACAAAACCTCTGAAATGCTTTGTTTGTCATCTTGGATAACGCCGCAAAGGAACTTTCACAAATCGTTTTTTTGCTGCCTTTAGTTCGGCCTCCATCAAAGTCCTGTTGAGCTGATATGCTTTCATTTTTCTGGCGCTTTGCTCCTTGACCCTATTTGAAAGAGTTTTTTTGGGACCATGAAGAGCCGAGGGAGGTGAGGACTCTGTACTATCTATATGATCTACGGGTGAACTATTCCTTTAAGCAGGTACCACGCTCACATTTGCAGGTTTAAAGATATTGCAGATTTAAAAGTTAAACTCTTCACCTCGTGGTTTTTTTCCAAAGAATGCCGTTACATATCAGTCTTTTATCATTATGATACTATCTGAACTGCAGTTCTTCTCAAAGTTTCCCTGCGCAGCCAAGTCGGATGACTTTTATTCTACTTTATGATCCCTCTCTCTTTGAACTTTCTGTGAGTTCTTTGCGGGTCATTATCTCTGAGCAGAGCTGTAAATTACATCTAAAGTGGCTGAGCGTGCACACACACACACACACACACACACACACACACACACACACACACACACACACACACACACACACACACACTCATGCTGCGTGCTCTCGGCTTCTGCCCAAAGCCTCTGATAGTGATTAAGTGTTTAATGTGCGCTTCGGAGGAACTTCAGGATTTCTGTGAGGGATCAGCACAGATTCTCTTAACCCCCTTCACTCCAGATATGATCCGTGTTTGATCCCCGTTTTATTAAAGTGGCTCTGTGTCAGCGGACACTAAGCAGCAGCCTCAGGGAAGACTTGTCAACAATCTCTGCTGCATGCCAACCAAGCTCCGCCCGTCCGGAGAGGGTTCAGCCTCAGATACTCTGGAAGGGTTTTACCTGCAGCAGCAGGAGATATGAGATACAACCAACATGATAAACACAACGTTTTACTTAATGTCATGTCTGTTTTTGAAACCACTCTCATGTCTGCTGTGGAAGAAGTACTGAAAAAGAAAGCGTAGTTTAGTTTAGTGTACCATAAGCTGACCAAAATATTACAATTAACTCCCTCAACTTAAAACACACTGTGAAATTGTTAAAGTTGCAAGACAAGAACAGGGTCAACTCCCGGACTGGACAACGCCGTGGTGTCGACCTGTCAATCAGTGTGTAGCCCCGCCCTAAAGCATCCCCTGCTTTATGGTCTGTTTGACTCTAAATGGAGCATCATTTACTAAATGAACATCATGCTGTATTGAAGAAGACTTGAAACTAGAGATTGAGACCATAAACTCATGTTTACAATGTTTACTGAGGGAATAAATCAAGAGAGAAGTAGAGTCATTTTCTCATAGACTTCTATACAACCAGAGGAGTCGCCCCCTGGTGGACAGGAGAGAGAATGCAGCTTTAAGACATGAAGCTTTGACTTTTCAGACCCGATGTTTGCCACCTTAACCTTGAGCAGTTGGTTAGCTTAGCTTAGCACAAAGACTGGAAACGGGGGGAACATCTAGCCTCTTTTTGTTATATAATCTTCTCGTTGTAATAATTACCATGCCGGTCACAATATGCTGATAACATCATAATGTATTCACATATTCTTTCCTCTCCCACCATCAGTCTTCTCCATCTTATACCAGCTTCATCATGACTCCATTTACATTTTAATGGACTTAACCTACAGAACACTTCTATCCATTAACATAATGATGTGTTTACATGCCTCCGTTATTGCCTGACATGTGTATTATGAGTCGTATCATTTACTGGTTTGACTTATTGTGGCTCTCAGCTCAGATTACAGTTTGTCTGTAATGTTGTAGCTAATGGGAATTTTGAATGATGCCAACTCACTTGAGTGTCCTTCATCCGTTTCTCTTGTAGCAGGAAGGTTTGGACAGAATTCAGCATGAACCCCATTTGGACGGTGCTAACATCACAGGCGGAGGTGTGGAATGAAATATTCACCGTGCTCCTCTGTGAGCACTCTGTGCTCCTCTGTGATTCAACTCGTCTTTAATACATCCACGGCTGCAGGTAGAACCTTTTTCACACCCTCTAATTCTGCAGTCAGCTCAGAAAAATACCTCGAAATGTGAAGTGGTTGTCTCTTATGCAGGTGTCAAGGTTAAAAAACAAAGTCTGAAGAAAAAGGTGGGAGATTTCTGCGCTCTCTGGAGAAAAAACAACATTTGGAGGCGTCCAGGAGCAAGGACAGCGAAGACGTTAGTTAGTGATTTTTACAGTGAAATAAATGTAAAAACCTCGACCAACTTTTTGATGAAAAGAAGCTTAAAATGTTTTATAGCCTGAGTTATGTTGTTTACAGTTAGAGATCAGAGCCAGTTATTCAGTTCCCTGTGAAGAAACATCATCATCATCATTAGGTTTGTTTTCATGCATTCGAGAATCCCTCCAGTGCTTTTCATGAATCATCACATGCAGCAGATACAGGAGGCCACAGGTGATGCACAGGCCGGTGTAGTTCAAGATGAGTCAGCTGTGATGAATGAAAACGTTGCACTTTAAAAAACAAAAACACAATAAAGCTTTTATTTATACAAAACACTGAGAAGAATCTAACAGGAAAATCTAAAAATTGGGATTCTAACGACAGGATCTTAACGTTAAATACAACGTTCATGCAGAACAGATGATAAATAATATTCTGCCCTCAATGTGCATGTAGTATTACATATAGCACTTACTGCATAATTGAGTAATCAGCTTAATTGCAACCTTTGCACCTGATCTTTGATTGCACAAGGAAAGGAAATAGGAAAACAGCGAGCCACCTGGCAGCAGCTCTTCATCCCACTGATTACAAATGTCTTGTTTCTATATTTACCATACACATATGAGAGTTTAATCAACCTTATTTTATTTGTTTATTCTGTTTGATTTTATACTCAAAGTATTTATAAATGGTGGTTTTCCAAATGATTAATATGTTTTTTAGTAAACATGAGTTTATGGTCTCAATCTCTAGTTTCAAGTCTTCTTCAATACAGCATGATGTTCATTTAGTAAATGATGCTCCATTTAGAGTCAAACAGACCATAAAGCAGGGGATGCTTTAGGGCGGGGCTACACACTGATTGACAGGTCGACACCACGGCGTTGTCTGTGTTTTCATCTTAAAACTTTCAACCCTCTCACAGTGTGTTTACATCACATTACATTACATTACAGTCATTTAGCAGACGCTTTTCTCCAAAGCGACTTACAGTCAGTAGTATGTTACATATCATTCACCCATTCACACACTGATGACAGGCTACCATCAAGGTGCCACCATCAGACTCTAACTAACATTCATCATCCAGTCCACACCGATGGCCTTCAGGAGCAACTTGGGGTTAAGTGTCTTGCCCAAGGACACATCGACTGCCGAAGCCGGGTATCGAACCACCGACCCTCTGATTGGAGAACTACCCTGCTCTCCACTACACCACAGTTTACACTTCTTGAAAGTTAATTGTAACGTTTTGGTTGAGTAAAAAATGTCTCATCAGCATTCAGTTGCCTCTCTGTCACTTCTGGTGACAGAAAAAAACAAGATGGTGACCGCCATAAACAAGATGACAAATGCCAAAAAACATGATGGCGTTGGCCAGAAAAATCAAGATGACAAAGGCCAAAAAACAAGATGGCGACGGCAAAAAACAAGATGGCAATGGCCAGAAAAGTCAAGATGACGAAGGCTAAAAACCAAGATGATATTTTAAGCAATGCATTTCATCACCCTCTATTTTTGTTTTATACAACAAAATTCCCCCAGTGTTTCATAAGTACAAGTACACCTTTTCACAGCCGTACCTTTACTCAATAGAACCAAGTAGTTTGTTGCTTCAACGTAATTGAGAAAGCAGTTTCTAAACAGCAAATCCTCCTCCTGACTCCGAACAGTTCGTCACCTTCTGATATCTTTTCTGGGCTCAGAAGATGTTTTGTGAATAACTTTTTTCTTTACCAGATCCAGTCTTAGTCTTACATTCTTAGAAAACGTCTTCATTCTACGTATAGTCTCAGAAGTTCTTCATGAATAGGGTCCCTGTTGATTGAGCTGCATGTTATTCACGGTGACGACGAGGGGAAAAAGAGTTCTTGTGTCTTTAGAGGTCTTTTTCCTCGGGTCTGGTTTCTGCTGCGACAGAAATGGAAGTTGAGGCGACGGGAAGTTTGTTTTTTCCTGTTTTGAGCTCTCTCTGAAATACAGATCTTTTAAAACATTTTTAAAATCCGATATGTTTACAATAAAACAGTTAAGTAGTTAAAGTGGTCCAGTTTTTTTATGTTAAATTTGGCGATTTTTGTATGTTGAACTTTTCTTTTTCCAATATTTCACCGATGATTGATTTTTGTGGCAGTGCAGTTTTGTTTTTAATGATGCTGATAATAATAATAATAATAATAATACATTTTATTTGGTGGCGCCTTTCATGGCACTCGAGGTCCCCTTACGTCATATAAAATCAGTGGTAAAACACAATAAACAGATTAATATAACATCAGAAACAGCTTTAATTAAAACATATTTTTTGTTTAATAACTGGATATTTTTTATCTCAAAGATTCTGTTCTTTGACTCCCCTTTCTTTTACATCTTTGTTATTGTTTTGTGGCTTTTTCTGTCCGTCTCTGCTGGTTGATTAGTAACTGCTCAGAGTGAAGAAATATTTCCAAACAACACCTCAGTTTTATTTTACAGATTAAACAAAACGAGTTGCAATACATTGATTTACAGAGCCAGGCTAGCTGTTTCTACCTGTTTCCAGTCTTTGTGCTAAGCTAAGCTAACTGGCTGAAGCCTCATATTTATCATATAGACGCCCCAATCTTCCTGTTGATTATCTTTAATGTTGAACTATTCCTATGACCATGTGTGTCTTGTGTTTTCCTTTATGGAACATGAACTAATCTGAATGTCAGAAGGTCAGACTTTAAGTTAACACACAACATCACTAAACTCTCACACACACACACATCCATAGAACCTCCACCTGCTGAAGGTTATAAGATTACCATACATTCCTCCAGATGACCTCTCCGTCAGATTCCTCCACGAAGAGGAGATAACTCTGACTTCTAAACAGAGAAAATCAAACAGACGTGATTGATTCCTTTTTCCTTCAAGCTACTGCTGAAATACCGAAACGTTCCAGCGCCGCACATCTCTGTAAACACATTCCTCACACATTATCAACACTGTTCCTCTGAAGGAAACGCTGTCTGTGTGGAATTAGAGAATAAAGCAAAGGCAGGTTTAAACAAGAATGTTTTTAAAAGACAAAGTGATGAAAGAGGACATTTCTAGGAAATAAAGAGGAAGGTGGATTC